>NC_056727.1:765708140-765755640 GCF_019279795.1 Protopterus annectens
TACTTGTCTGCATTGCAGAGTATCGGTTCCCATGTATCAGCCAGATGGGAGCAGATTGTATGAGGAACACGCATATAATATGATTAACTCACTGGACAGGCCGCCGATTCCGTACAGTCAAATGCCATGCCGTCGCCTAATGGTCAGCCACACCTGATACTGTAATCATGTAGTCCAATTTAATAGGCATCACAAGGGATTGCGCCCACCCAGCGTGAGTGACAAATGCAAGCACCAATGTTGGTGCATGTCCAAGTGAGGGAGCGAGCGGGTGTAAGCGTGTTTGGCTACCAGTATGCGAGTATTGCACTGTTAAAGAAATGTGGAGTCTAATCAAGTATAAGAAGCTGTAACCAGAGGTCAGCAGTGCTTAACACTGGGCAAACCCACACACAACCGCTCCCAACTGCTGCAATGTGCCTTACCCGCTCCATATCCAATGGCCTTGTTCTGGCTGCAAACAAAGAACCCTCCTTTGCAAGTGTTGGTAGCAACACCCTGCACACACAGCTAATCTGAATTACCAATACATCATGGCATATATACAGACAATAAACAGTACCACACACATACCATACAGCACAGTCATCCAACAGTATAGCAATGTACTGGCAGATATGTCCGGACCACTGGTGTTTGCAGACCTGGCTGTCATGTGTTTGTGTGTGAGCATGCCCAGTTTGACCGTTACGTATGTTGTTGACTGACATTACCGTCATACCTACATGTGTTTGAGCATGCCCAGTATGGTCAACTGGATCGCATGTGTTACATGTCCAGGTAGTCAGTATTGTGGTGCCGACCCCTGCATTGTACACTGACAGGTGGCATGCTGTGTCTGCAGGGTATCCATCGGTCATGTGGCATTGACTGTTGCTACATTTCTGCACAGCGTGGGGGGACATCCAACTGTATCCACATTCCTACACAGCACCGGGGGGTTGCACATGACTATTACATGTGTACGTTGGAAGGAGGACACAGCTGACAGTTCTACACTTTTGCTACTACTATACTGGTATGTCAGGTACTCCATTTCAGTGTGTGGACCTACCTAATGTGCTGGCTAGAGACATACCAGTGTACTTCTGATCCTAGCTTTAATTACCAACATATTGGTTTCAGACGTCCTAGCCTTCACAACCTACATCCAACTGCCTGGCCTGCTGTAGTCTGTCTGTGTGTGTCTGTGGGGGTGGGGTGGGGTCATCCATTTGGCATATTCAGAGGCCATTGTACAGCATTTGTCTGTACTGGTCTACACCTGTCCAGCTGGTCGAGACTTGTGTGGGCTATATGTACCCACATGATGTTCAGCCCATAACCTGCAGTGGGTTAGGACACCCTGTGTACTACTGGCTACTATTGTGACCCCAGTATGTGCTACAGATGTCATGGTGCCACTATGGACGTATACTGTCCGTTGCCCTAACATTCAGCCACCAAATTCCCTTGCATGCTCACATCCATACCATAGCTACAGGTAAAAACACATTCTAATACAACTGCCAATTGGTAGGTTGATTGACTTACCTTGAGGGTGTGCCAGACCTGAGGATGGTGCTGGAGGGCTGCCTATGTCGGATGCACACAGCGCAAATCCTATACATGGCTGAGCGCAGGTAGTGTCATGTTTGGAATCCCTTTTACTGTCTGTGCAAAGTTAGAGAGGGTGAAATTCCCTGGGTATCTACTGTGTCAGTGCATATGCTATGCGTTGCCTCTTTGCCAAAGGAGGTCATACTGGGCACGCCTCCTTCTGCCTACTGGGTCCAGCTCAGGTAGTTCCTCCTCCGAGTCACACTGTGCCTGTACAGGCCTTGGCATTGGTGGGGGGCTGTGTGGCCCTGCCCCGTGCTGTTCCTGCTGTAACTGTTTCTGCAGGATCATATTGTGTAGCATAGCACATACCATAACAATTTGGGTGCATGTAGCTGGTGAATACTGCAAGGCTCTACCGGATGTGTCCAGACACTGGAACCGTGACCTGAGCATCCCAAACACATGCTCAATTATATGTCTTGCCTGTGCGTGTGCCTCATTATGGCATAGTTGTTCAGGTGTGTGTGCATTGCTGATGGGTGTCATCAGCCACGGCTCCAGTGGTTACCCAGCATCCCCCACTAGGTGACTGTAGGGGATGTCCATATTGGCAAAGGTGTGGTACAGCTGCATCAGATGCCATATATTGGAATCATCATAGCTTCCAGGGTAGCCAGCACACGCATTCAATATAATGCCCTGGGCATCACATACGACCTGGAAGTTGATGGAGGGGATGCCCCTGTGGTTAATGTAGGCCCTATCCCGCTCACTGGGTGGTGCTTTGATGCATACGTGCATGCAGGCTATAGTACCCACTACCCCAGAGTAGTCTGCTATTTGGTGGAAGAGACGCATATTGCTGGTCAATACCTCACGTGTGTTGAGGACATG
The DNA here is from genome assembly GCF_019279795.1 of Protopterus annectens. NCBI lineage: Eukaryota > Metazoa > Chordata > Ceratodontiformes > Protopteridae > Protopterus > Protopterus annectens. Next base: position 765,710,577 of record NC_056727.1, read on the forward strand.
TACGTGCTCACTGGCATGTGGTGACATGGCATCTAGGAACTGGTGCAATACTCTGGATCCAGATGCCTGTGAGATCCCCATGATATCCCCAGTTGTGCTTTGGGAGGTACCTGTGGCTAGTATACCTAGGCCTACACATACCTTGGTATCCACTGGGATGGGTTTCCCTCGGCCTGTTCGATGTGTCAGGTGTGGCCGGCACAGCTCAACAATCTGCTGTAGGAGGTCTCTGTCCACCCCATAGCGCTCCACTATCTCCAGCTCATGTAGTCCTTGGTAGGTTACCCTGGGTCTGTAAAGTCTTCTCTCTCTCCTCACTGAGGGTTGTTCGGCAGCATTCACATCCTCACCACCCTCAGCCTCCTGCACATGTTGGTCTATGTCGGCTGCTGCAGCCCTTCTCATTTGGTTGGATTGTTTCGAAAAATGTCCCCGCATGTATACACCGGTGGTGTAGAGTGTGGAAAAAACCTGTGTGTATGGTGCTTGCTCACTTTATCGTAGTGTTCTGGGCTGGGCTATGCCAGTAATCTGCTGATTGTGCTAATTATTACCTGTTTGCGCAGCTTGTTCACCTTGACTACTCTCCTACTGCTGTTGTCCCTCCCAGTTGTACTAGGCAGGTATAGACACACCCCTAGCTTAGGTGTGTTAAGGCAGGAGCAATCCCGAGGCACAGGGCTCCAATGTACGTACAGTATGCCTGACACCCCCCCCATGCTTTCACCTATATTCGAGTCCTGCACCCAGCTATCTACACACATACACTCTTGGGATCTGCATCACACCCTGGGGATAAACGGGATTCACTATTTTCAACCTCATTTGCATATTATTGTCTTCTAATGCATAGTTACATGACCCATACTGAGCCTCCAAAATAATAACCACTGCTTACTGTCGCACAGATCCGCACACAACTGGTTAAAAGTGCCTTACTATCACCGTACTCAATGTCCCTTGTTCTTCCCAGCAACAAAATAACCGGTCTCTACATGACTCAAACCCAGGACCTTGCACACCATAGACGATGTGCTTTACCACTAAGCCATGGCAGATATACATACATCTATGGTGATCACGTACAGATCATCCAGCACAGGCATTCAACAGTATAGGACATGTATTCCATCATGTAGATTTATGTTTGTTAATGTCCACACATATATATATATATATATATATATATATATATATATATATATATATATATATATATATATATATATATATATATATATATATATATATATATATATATATATATATATACACACACACACACACACACACACATATACATATACACACATATATATAGATCTCTCTCTCTCTCTCTATATATATATATATATATATATATATATACACACACACACACACACACACACACATATACATATACACACACATACATAGATATAGAATATATATCACAACAGCGGACCACATGACACCAAAGCATTAGACAAGAATGAAAAGGTAATCACATGTGCCTTCTGCATTATGTACTGGTGTTACTATCAAGGCAAGTGTGTTTCGTTGTGTCACACGGGTCAGACTGTATTAAGGGTAAGATTAGGGTTGCTGACATTTACTCACCAGACCTAATGGCGAATGTATGTGTATGTCTTGCCAACCCAGTCTTTTGGGCGATTATGACATTTATGGGCACTATATAGGAAAACAACAAAACATGCTCAACACATCCTGGAGCTAGCCACTCACAGATACCAACACATAGGCTATGACTGCCAGATACACACACCTGTCATGCCTTGGAATAGAACACCTACCTGTTTATTCTATCACACTACAGCATTATGTAGTTACAGAACATGCTACTGAGATTACTGGGACACAGCACTCCCAGAGGCATACTTCTAGGTGGGTGACATCATCAGCAATGGAAAAGACGCCGATAGGGATTGTATGGAGAGTGAGCAGTCTGAAAGCATTACTCTGTCCCCTGGCAGATAGAAACACACACACAATTGGCTTGGCTGGGATTAGAACATAGACCTAACTACCTTATGACACTACAGCATTACACAGCTACAGAACACGCTACCGAGATTACTGGATCACAGCACTCCCAGAGGCATACTTCTAGGTGGGTGACATCATCAGCAATGGAAAAGACACCGATAGGTATTACATGGAGAGTAAGCAGTCTAAAAGCATATTACTGTCCCCAGGCAGACTGAGACAAACACACGCCAGTGGTGTGATCAGGACAACTGCCTATCTACGGACCACTGTTACAACACCACATAGATACGACACGCGCCACAGACACTACACCTTTCAAGGCAGTCAATATGAGCTTCTAGGAATGTGGACATCGACATGGATGCTGGTAGTTACGATGTACATACCTGTGAACCAGTGTGTTCAATGTAGGAATCCATCCTGAAGTGGGGTATGGCCATCTGTTGCCTGGATGACCACTATCGCTATACAGGATTACAATGGCCATGCCCATAAACATAGGGGCACATAACCGACACAAGGTGTCACTGGGCATGTTCACACACTTAGTAGCACACGTCCGTTTGGAATGCACTATGTGTCCATCTACACATGACATACTGGGCATGCTCACACACTTAGTAGCAAAGGGCTGTTTTGTATGCACTCTAATTCTAAACATGGAAGGGCACAGTGTGTCGATAGTTGTCATTGTTAGCATGAACTCTGCACTACATATATCTGACACCGGTCTTCTACACAATGTCTGCTGCTGTCCATCATCTTAGATATACCACTCTAAACCCGGCATACTAATATCACCCGTGGTGATGTCCTGCCAGGAGTGGCTACTTCACCCATATAGTACAATTCATAGACGAATGTCCTGAGACCAGGTTAACACCCTGACACCAAGAGGACAACTGCATTGTATGTGTATGCTAAACAGTGCTAGATGTGTAGCATTCGTAATCACAGCTGCCAATCTAGATCCAACAATGGGGAATACTGACATCTGTGCAGTGAGGAACACCTTGCTGAAGGCTCAGTTGTGCACAATAGCACTACCACCGTATACCTCAGATACAGACATGTGGGCCATAACACCGTTACGGACTGCACCAGGTAGTGGTGTCCCCACGTACATGAAGGCCACTCACATGTACTGACCAGTACACCCTCAAAAGCCATCACATATGTGTCAGGTGCAGATCACAGTGTCAAAAGACGCATTCTAGGATGTAGCCCTCAGACATCACCATGTCCTTGGACCAGCAACACACATCCATACATGTTGCAGAACATACATTAGTACAACACCATGTTACCCATGACCAGTGGACTGTACCTAGCTCTACAGCAACTGTGCAGACTACCCATGTACTGACACAGTTCTGTCATGTGTTATGCAATGCAAATACCACTGTTCATAACCAGGTTGGCTGTACACATATTAGGGGCCCTGGGTCATATACAGCTGTAACAGATAACTGTTTCTGTACACCAGTAAACACACTCATGTTTGGATATGACATACATGTACCTGCCGTGGATATGTACATGCCCCACACACACACAACACATATGTACATAGCATAGCTGTCGCTGTCCTACATGCAGACAGGTGGCTACAGAAATTACACACATGCACATGGAAGGTAGGTCCATGGCTGTTGAATGCTAACAGTACATAAGGTGTGATAGCAATGTTGACTGAGTTAACATTCCCTCTGTACTGGTTACCCATGACAACTATCATATCATACAACAGTCCAAGTGTCATGTATGTCATCACACATGTCCACCAATTGCAATGCCCACAAACATGGCTAAATGACAGGAATGTAGGACCTACACACATGTACATGTGGTGGTGTGCATTCAGCTACCATGCGTGTGCAGTAGCTGATGTTTGCAGTTGATCTCTGTCTTACTACAACATGCATTTGCAATGCAGCCCCATCATTGACACCTGTATATGGTGAAATACTGACAGTACTGTAAGATGTACATCAGGTATGGACGGATATGTGTACATAAAGTGATGGGCTAACTTTGCATATGGATGTTTGCTGAAGACAGCTCACAGGTGTGTCACTAGCCGTCCTACCATAACATGTGCAAACACTAAGCTATGTTTCTGTTAATTGAAGGGGAAGTCATACAACCTACACAGCGGTCAGGGTGTCACTGACTGTAAGTCACTTGACACCTGTAACACTTAAGACCTCCCGTGTGCATATAGCAGCACAATTGCCAACGGTAGCATCGGTACACATTGTAATGCGGGAAATACTTCTGCATGTCTGTCATACATATCATAAGATAGCAGGTGTTTGATTCACAGTACTGCCATCTGTGTTTGCTTGTGTGTCCATATATGCCACATATGGTGGGGAATGCATCCCAATTGTTATACACCCCTGTACACTGTTGTAGAGATCTGTATATACTTCAGTGTAGAAAGCAAGACATAGACAGGGGTGATGTGTGTATCACACACATGAGAGCTATCTGTATGTGCATGGCATAGGTGCATTCAATTGTGGACCCCAAAGTGTGTGTGTGTATATATATGTATGGCTGTATGGTCCATGAAATGAGGATGTATGCTACCATAGTGAACAGATAGGACCCCTAACCCCTCCAGGTGATACAATCTACTACCCTGTTGATGCTGTCGATCTTAGGCATAACTGACTACCTGTACATGTTCATTCTCTGTGTCATGTCATGTGGGTGCACAGTACTTTAATGGTGATTACCACATAGGCAGGGGTCCTCACCTCAACACTATCAAGTGTGTGTGTGTGTTACAGTGTCGTTGACCCCATGAGTGTGGGCGTGTTACTGTATCTGAATACATGTGTGCGAATACGTGTGTGTGTGTGTGTGTGTGTGTGTGTGTGTGTGTGTGTGTGTGTGTGTGTGAGAGTGTGTGCATTTGTATGTTCTCATCCTGTAATGTGAATGTGTATTACTGCTACACAGTGAGGCCTCATGCTATCAACTGGCTTCTACCCTTGACATCAGCTAGACCGCTATGTAAACTCCCCGCACCATGTAACTGTACCTGTGATGTCACCCGGTATGGATGTCACGTCTCTAGCCACTGTAGCTTAGTACACAGCTCACATGCTCCTGGATTAGTAGATGTGTTGACATCTTTGAAATGTCAGCCTTTCTAACAGTGAGGTTGAAGCTACGCATAGCATGCTGGTATTGCCATACATGCTTGTGAGTAGCCCACATTTACACATGGGAAACTGCAAACACTGGTACTCAACGGCACATGCAATTAGACCTGAAGGAGGGAAGCAGGGCATCATTACCAACATGCTGTTACTGTTGTTACCAAGACACATACTGTGAACAGAAAACAATGCATTCTAAAACTGTAATACATGGTATGTCTGCTGCGTCTCAACAGAACGCAACAATTGTAATATACACTTATCTCCCTATTCTGTTCACCCTGTGTATCAGACCATATGAGCATGTCCCTGCACTGATGGTGTGGATGACAGGGATGCAGCACAGGCATCATAATATGCACAGGGTGATAATGTTTTCCAGGGGCCTAGGTTGCACCAGTAGATGACATCATGTGTGTGGGTTAGGGCCTGTGATCTAATTGGCCATGTGTGGTTGTTATGCATGTGAGTGTTACGGTGCCCTACAGATGTTTCCAATGTGTGTGTGTGTTATGTGTGCACACAGTTCTGCCATGTGTCTGGCCTACACAGAGGTATTATTGACAGCTCCAGACTGTACAGACCAGGATTTACAGCTCACGGTGTCCAGCCACGGCCACATGACCTGTGCCTGCCAGGGGTTGCACGGGCACTACCAGGCAGAGGTATAGATTGTGTACTGTCCGATGACACATGTCCACTGGAACTGTGTCCCCATTTGGACCGTCCAGGGCCACGCCTACATGGCCTGCTGTGTCCTGGTGTGGACAGCGCAGCACCAGCTGCACTGCTGCTGCTACCGCCACTATGGGAACAGGCATGTGAGGTAGCTCATTCACGTAGACCTGCACCAGGTGATGTAGCTGGCCTACGTCCACATGCCCTATGCCTCATTCCTACCAGATGTTCCAGCACAGACAGCTCACGCTCGTGGATTGTCATGCCACAGTCAAGGATTCCAACCATGTCACCCAATCGCCTGTCCAAAACTTCAGCAATCTGCTGTTGAGCATTTGCCAATGCCTGGATGTTGTCATTTAAAGAATGGATAGCAGTCCTCTGAATCCTCTGTCCTTCTCTGTTCTGCCGTTCAGCACGTGCCTGTGCCACCATTACAGTCTGAAACATGCGTCTGGTGGCACCAGCTGCTGTGCTCTGTCCTGCAGGGGCATGTCGGCCAGAGGTCCTCCTATGAGCAGCACTGCCCGCATGCCTGTGTGGCACATCTGCAGTCATTTGACTGACACCATGGTGTGAATACACACCTTCTGTAGCCACCACACATTCCTGTTCCAAGCTACCACATGCTAACTGTCCTTCCTCTATGGCCACTGGTGATGGGGTATGTGTTGGCATGAGAACTGTGTGCGGGGATGAGGGGGATATAGGTGGAATGACAAACAATGGCACAGATTCAGCCCCTGACAACCCTGCCTGTGCCTCAAGCATATGTTCATCATCACTGCTAGAGGCTGTGGGGACACTAATATCAGATGGACCGCAGGAGGGTAACGCACATACATCACCTGTGAAGGTAAACAAAGACTCTACATTACAATACAGACACACCCACACACACGCACACATGCACACACACACGCACACACGCACACACACACACACACACACACACACACACACACACACACCATGCATGTGATTTGACAGAAGGCATGCAACATGCATGAGATACAGCAGACGGCATGCAGCTCAGACAATAATAGTGGTAGTTATCATACATCCTTGAGTAGCACACAACAGCAAGCATACGTCATAGCAGAAGCCATGCATTTCACACAATCATGGTAGTAAGCATGCATCCCTGTGTTACACCATGTGGACCAGCACAGGTTAACAGTACACATGGCTGATGTAAGGCATATTACCTTGACATTAACATGTAGCATGGCATGTAATCTGCTGATGTGTGCATTGACATGCATATATGTTTGACACAATGGTGTCCTGACACTTGTACAGCGGTGTAATGGTGTGACATTGCAGTGTTGTCTGTACGCCCTACAGATAGAATGCACTTTTAGCAGATGTGCATGACCATTGAAGGTTATTATGAGGCGTCTGTATTGCTATACAGTGTGAAGTACAGACACAGTGCCATTGCATGGAATCATGATGTGTCTCTATTGCTATACAGTGTGGATTACACACACAGTGCATAGCCATGACTGTGTGTATACACAGTACATAAATACTGTGGATTGTGACCCACGTCGCTGAGGTGTATACACTAAACCATGATGTGTCATGTGTGACAGGTCACCAAAGGACATACGGATGACACCCCTGCATATCTGCTAACATATCTTAGCTGCCTGGCAACCATGTCCACACATGGCAGACTTGTCAATACACCATGTCCCACATGACATTTGTGTACCACACACACGAGGTGCATGGCTGACAGTGATGTCCAACAGCAGCAAGGGAAATGTACTGTATCTGTGGCCTGATGTGGTTGTCTGTGTATGTATGTGGATGCTGTACAGGTGACTACTGTCATGCTGTGACACAGTCATGATGTTCAACACATATTATGTGGTCAAATTAAGTGATGCCTCCACAAGCTGTGCACAGGCTTGTAGGATGTCCAGTGTTCCACATCTGCAATATAACCATTCAACAAAGGCTATAGTTGGACCATGTGTAGCCAATGTACAACAGGGTGTACACACAAACACATCACATCTACTGTGTGTTGCTACATGTCTCTGGCCATCCTCCATGGCCATGTGTGAACATGTGTTGGCCAAGTGGTTGTGATGGCTGTCTATCTCACATGTCTGTGTTGTCCCATATGATATACACCCATAGATGTCAGATACTCCACTGTCCACAGGATTATGCAGACAAAGGGTTGTATGTTTGGTATGCGGGGTATGTTTTATGGGATAGTGAGACAATGTTGCAGCCGGACCACTACATGTCATGGACATGTCAGATGGCACATCACAATGTGTGCACTCATTGTAGGGGCATATTCCACAATGGTGAATCCTGTGGGCTGCCGATACTCCAGCTCACTGTGTAGTACTGTTTGTGTACCCCACATGTATAGTTCTGATGTATAGTACATATTCCTACATTGAACAACACCTCCACTGTTGTATGCACAGCTGTCCATACATCTAGCAATGACAGTTTCTGTGGTTTCATGTCAGTGTTTCATTTAGTTTGTAAGTATTGCACATGGGTAGCCAGTGTGATGGATTAAAGATGCGGCCTGTATATTGTGACCGGACCATACATTATGCGTACATGTGTTAACTGGCCACATGGCGAATAGATCTGTGCATTAACATGACTGATACTTATAACTGTCTCACATGCAATGGCCTGCTGTCTCTGCGGAATGCCAGAGGTACCTATTCAGGGGTGACACAGCAGTATGATCATTATCCATGACTGTATGACAGCTACAGGGTGCAATGTGCATGTTAACACTTTTGCCAGTACAATAGGATATACTATGGAGTATGCACATGTGTGCATACACAGGGTAGCATACTATAGTATGCGGCATGTGTGTATACATGCCTTGCATATGATGTTACATTTCATATTGTACAGTGACACATGCAACTAAATGGGATATAATAGTTATATGTGCAGTAGTGACTTACCAGGCAACTCCAGGCTCGGTGGTTGAAAGACACCCACCTCCACGATGGCAGCTAGGGTTTGTGGATGCTGTTCTGATGGTGTCCCCAGGTTGGCCAGTGGCTCCTCGGTACGTGTGAGTGGGGGCTAGGTTGGTGGCCCACCACCTGTTGCACCTTGTTCCCTGGTGATTGCATTTGCATGCTGTTTTGCATGTCTGATCAGGTCCGTGCAGTGTCTGCTCACCTGCTGGTATGTGTGGCTATGGCCTCCTACATCATTAACCCTCCTGCGAAGTTCCTGCCACAGGTCATCACGCTGTTGTGCATGCTGTGGCACATGGCTAAACATGACATCATAGTTGTCTTGGAGGTAAGGTATAAGGGCCTCATCCTCCAAGCGGCTATAAGCTGGGAGACTTGCTCGAGGCATATCTGGAAGACATAATGATGGAGACAGGTCACAGTATCTCAGAGATGCACAGAGATACAGCTGCACATACATGTGTATTACATTTAGTACATATGAACAGTTGTCTTTGCAAATCTTCATGACACTGACACCATTGACATGTTTGTGTCACACACATGTGACACCCAATGGGGATTGGATATTATCACCATATATGTGTGCCACCTGATTACATTGCTCATACTCCATGTGAATGCTGTCTTGATGTGGGCATGTCTGTTTGCCTGTACTGGTGTTCTTACCTATCAGCACATGCCTGGATGTGTCCACATTAATGCTGTTGACCTTGATGCTGTGTATATGTCACATATCAACACATAAACTGCCTTAATGGACATGACCTGTGACAATGCAGACATGCACATGGAAACCTTTACATGCATGTGTTTTGCCATATACATCTACACGGCACTGTACAGCAGTTCAACATCCTGCCATGTATCGCCTGTGTTGCACATGTGATACATATGGGACAATGGCTAGCCGGATGTTATTTGCAGGGATGGTTATCAACTATAGCATGTACGGCCAAGGTCATGTAGTAGTGTGTATGCCCTGGGCCATGTATGAGCATAGGATGTAAGGTTTTCTAGCTGTATCTGACAGCCATGTTCCCGGCGCCAGGTGAAGCAGTGCCACATAACTGATCCAGATGGCTAATGATACATCTGCCATGCGGTCATCACACCATGTCTGACAGAGATGAAATGTGCAGCTTTGCTGGACAGGGTTGCATAGTATAGCAGGAGTATGTAAGGTGTATGGCACAAGGATCTGTCCAGCATGTGGTGATCCTTGAACTAAGAAGGTGGCTGTCCATGACGTATGTATTTCAGATCAGGATATGTACGTGTAGCATGTCCAACATCACAGTGTTGGACATGTCTTTATGCAGGGTAGGCAGCATGCTACATAGTGGAGATGGGGATTGTGAAGGCTGGTGTCGCCCATCCAAGCATGGGCAATACCCCTTAAAGGTGATATGTGATCCTATATTGGTCACTTGAGTGATGAGTATGGCTGTACAGTGATCTCCATGCTCATGGATGGCACCCTGTCATGACTAGGGTTGCCTCTTATGACTACCTAATAGGCTTGGTGATGTCACTAGCTCAGGGAGGTAAACTGCACAGCACCATCCCTTACACACAGTGTCCATTATGTTGACTGCTGCCTAGGTGGTAGTTCATGGGTACAGGGTTATTAACCTAGCGGTGACAATGCAATATGCAGCTGTCAGATTGTGCACATATGTCACGCACCTCACCCACAAAGCCCATTCTGTATGTTGTCCACAACACTGAGTCAGCTATTGCTCGTAGGTCATAGCCATTCACATACTTACATACGCAGATGCCTCCCATTTGTCTGTGTGGTATGGACTACAATGAGGGGGAGTACAACGAATTAACCCTTTTTTGCTGTAGCTGCCACTGGTGTGATATGCACATATCACTCGGACACCTTTTGTAGTGTTGTTTCTGTCAACAGGCCACTGGCAGAACACTCCTGTGACATACAAAGGTACATCTAGTATACTGAATGTAGGTGGAACACAGTATGGGTGATGATGTCCTATGACCTGTCACAGGTATGATATGCAGTGTGAAATCATCTGTACTGTCATCTACATCTGTACTGCTAACAACATATACGTTGATTAAGGTTCATGGACTTTCAGACTAGACTCAGCAGGGTAATAGTGCAGTGCCTCCCATTATGAATGGTGTCTCCACTTTGTGGTTGTGATAACTGTTGGTGTGCACCATTCAGTGTTTTCACAGACTGACATGAAGCTGTGTTTTACATGATGTGTATGTGTAGAGAAAACTGTTTTGCCATATGTGTATGATACAACCAGGGATGTGGACAGGTCACATGCAGCCTGAGTGCAACTTGTACCATCATAGTTATGGTTACAGGGGCTCTGTAGTTTTCATGGATATGTGATTGTGTACCTGTTGGAGGGGCAGTGTGTTTATGTTATCCGACACCCTATCTGTATTGCTTATTCATGCTCAGCACTTGTTCAGAACATGTAAGCACTTCATGAGCTACTAATTACTATAGCACTCAATCCTCCTCATTTCCTACAGGTAAACACTGTTTGTACTTACATTTCCAGCTTGCTAGAGTAAAACAGCTGTTGTACACACTTTCCTCACATATCTAGTGGGAAATAGTGAAATATTCAAGCATATCCAAGTGTCAGTTCCCAGTGTTATCGCCTGTGTATATGATGAATATGGGTATCATGAGGCAATATAGAAATTGTCTCGGGTACACAGTCAATGCTCCCCTCCTAACATACAACACTCCAACCTGTGGGAGATGCACATATGTAGCCATGCTGGAGGTAAAGCTCTCTCCAACCCAGACTGAACCTGACAATCATGTGGGGATGTTAAACGTTTGCACCACACCACACTCATCACTTAGTCTCACTAGATCTCCACCACCACAGGCCACACATAGTAAGACTACAGCATTTGCGGAGCCTCTCAGTACTACTCTGTGTAGGCAACAGAGAACTCCAAAGCAGAAACGCAGGCAGCCCCCATCACTGAACACAACACCAATTACTTATAGCCCACAGACTCAGTGTGCCCATCAACTAAAGCCAATAGGGTGATATAACATACCAAACACACTAGTCATAGGTGACTCTACAGCCGGTCACACTGATGTCCCACTCAGCAGGCTACACAAGTTGATAGTCACTTTCATCTGGCTGTCAGGTAACAGGATCTGCAACATAACCTACGCACTCAGGTCACTCCTCAACAGGTACAATATGACTGTGTCATTCTCCATGTTAGTGTGAATGCCCTGAGATGTAACTTCCTGGACTACATGTACAGAGACATGGAATAGCTCTCCAATCTTGTAGCCCAGGCAGGTATTGCCCTAGCCCTGAGAAGCATTCTGCATTCGTTCAGACTGATAACACAGTACAAGGACTGAATTATTCACTTCAACAGTTGGCTATGCTTCTGGTGTCATTCCAAAGGTATCCAGTATCTGTCTGCTTTGAATGATATGGTCGACAGAACACGATGCTTTGGCACAAATGGCCTGCACCTGTCAGCCCTGGGATTACGGATAATGTCTAAGGCTCTTGCTGCTCCTATAGTGCCTGTTTTAGGCACGGTTCAAATATCATATTCACCACCATAACAGGAACAGGCAAGCAAAACCTGAGGGTAATGCTACTCAATGCTTGACATCTTCATCTCAAATGCACTCACCCTAGGCACTCCTTGTAATGGACCACTTCAATATCTCTGCAGTGACTGCGACCTGCTTCTAGGCTCCTGAGAGCACCCCTTCACTAACAGGCTATTACTCAGACCACACCTTTCAGTCATGTAACCAGGACCGGAACACCCACGGAGGAGGTGTGTCCATATTTCCCAAGGATATACACACCTCCAGGCTGGTTGGTTAGCACAATGCATCAGAGGTAATCCAAGTGCAACTAACTGTGGCCATAACTGCTATGCAAATTGTAGCTTGCTACAGATTCCACACCATACTCCACGGTTAACAGTCCTCACTTCTTTGTGTACTGGAAAGTAGGGTTCAAACAGAAACTACTGATGTGCGACTGACACTACCCCACCATTAACTGGGATACCTACTCATGTATCGACACATTAGGTCAACGCTTTCTGGGATTCATAACCTCCAATCGGCTTGATCAGCCTCTCCACACCACCACCAGGGCCAACAATATCCTAGACCTGGACATTACCAACATGTGTGACTGGTGTAACACACCTGGGGTTATCTCCTCCTTGGTCAGATCTGAATGTATGCTAATCACCCTTATTATCCACATCCCAGCACCACACCCTTTACGGAAAACACAGTACAATATTTCTACAAAGCCAACATCAGGCTTCTTATGACAGCAGTAGTAAACATCATGACACCTGTGCAGATGGACAATATAGTTACAACCACTGAATCATACACAACTGCACTTAATTAGCATTTACACGACTGCATGGATCATGCTATCTCAAACAGAGCCATGATGGTACCCACCAAAAAACAGACACCACTCTGGGGGTCCACTGCCATGGACATAATGTATAACAGAAGGAGGAGACTGTTGCAAAGTAGAGTACAATCCCATGAGTGGGGTAGCTTCCTGGTCAGCCTCAGTAGAAATCAGAGATCCCTTATCACATCCTCCAAAGCTAGCTACGTAAACATTACTGCGACTAATTCCAAGGACTACCACAAAGCGTTCTAGAGGTATGTCACTACTCTCGATGGTGATACCCACATCTGCTCTGACATACAGTGGTTAGGCACGAACATTACAGAACCAACTGATATTGGCAACATCCTGGCAGATAGGTTCAGTGCTAACTTTACACCCCTGTCACACCCCACAGGGCCCAAATATATACAGGAACAATGCAGAGTCCATGCAGTCACAACTATGCAGTTCCAAGCTGCACTCTCTAAAGCCAGGAACACAGAATCTATGTGACCGTACAACATCCCAGGCTGCAATTTACACAAACTTCAGAACGAAATGGCTCTCCACTTGGGCAGCAAAATCACTAATAGCCTTGCATCAGGCATTGTGGCCCCTGAATGGCGCACAACAACAGTTATCACACTCCACAAAGGTGGTGCCACAATAGACCAGAGGAACTATTGCCCTATACGACTGACTAGACTGTTCTGCAAGACTGTGGAGCACATCATCATGGATCTCATTCACAGAGACATTGGTGGCCTCCAAACCTTTGATCCCACCCAGTTTGGATTTGTTAGGGCCAGACCATGACTCCTAAACCTGGTGGAGTCCTTTGAGACAGTTACCAAGGCAGTAGATGAGGGTAAGGAGATCCACACAGCCTACCTTATCCTCTCAATGGCTTTCAGCATTGTTCCCCATTCTGGTATTGTCAACATACACATTCACATGCACATCAACCCCTACGTCACAAGATGTTTTGCAAAGTGGCTCACGGACAGGACCCACACAGTGAGGGTAGCATACCCTAGTTCCTACTGTAAATCAGTTACAATTGGCATCCCCCAGTCCTCGGTCATAGGGCCCCTCATGTTCAGTATATGCTTCTCTGAGGTACAGGCTAGCACAGAAAGACTTACCCTGAATACGTTTGCAGATGACTGCAAACTAGGGGCCATGATTGATTCACCAGCTGATACAGACACCCTCCATAAGGGTGTCACTGGGATGGATACCTGGTGTCAATAACATGGCCTCAGGCTGCATGCCACAAGGTGCATAGACATCCCCTTTGGATTACACCAATCACCCGCTGACTATCACATAGGTGGTAGTCCCCTACATACATAAGACATAATAAGGGATGTTAAAACACAAGTAGATAGCACGCACTCCTTTGATAACCATATTGCCAAGGTGGTGTGGATATCCTTCTACGTGGCCACTCTAATCTCTAATGGGTTTGTAGCCAGAACAAAGGCAGCCATTGTGCCTCTCTACTCATGACTTATGAAATACGTTAAAGGGTACAACACCCCATTTGGGATGTACCTTATCAGACAACAACAACGGCTTTAAATACCACAACATTAACACACTAAGAGGATTACTGACCTCTGAAGGATGACGTATGCAGCCCAACTACAGAAACGCCAACTGTACTCATTTGCATACTGCATTCTCAGAGGTGATCTCTGCTGAACATACAAGGCCCATGTCCAAAACAATATTGATGGATATGCTCCACATAAGCAAAAGCCACTGAGAGCCACATGCTCTGGGATATGTACTTAAACACAACGATGACTAGGACGTGCTGGAAGGATACATTCCTGAACCGGACACTCACCATGCTTTGGAACATGATTCCTATGTACATCAGGCAGGAACCCTCATTAGCACTCTTCAAGAGATACCTCGATGGGTGGATGGGAGACAGACATGTATCCCAGGGATCACTGAAGTAGCTCTGCTGTACACAGGTGCAGGAAACAAATGGCTCTGCTGTTCACAGGCACAGGACACTAACCTAGGGAGGTGCCGCAAGTGAAAACACTGTAGTTAGGCTTACGAATGGACTTGGCCAGACAGCATAGTACCTAACTATGAACCTATGAAGCTATTACATGTCCTTTGTGCATGGATAATTGACTAGCTCTTCCATTTCAATTAGCTATCATGCTGATACACTGTCTGGTGACTACAAGTCATATGTATCCTGTTATTGTGTATTGTACATGCCAATAGACATACCTGATGTTTGCATAATATAACAGTAATGCTATGTAAAATGTTAGACATATCTACCTACATTACTGTACATTTCACATTTTTGCAACAATGTCCCATAATGCAAATCATAATTGCAAAGCAGGACCACCTTAGACAGGTTATTCTCAGTTATGCGCCCATTCATATGCCTACTGTTACAGTATATCAGCATTTACTATCCCCTGTTATGGCACGTACTTGTTGGATAAACCCTGCCACTGACAGCGGCTGTAGTGGAATTGTTGTGTTTAAAGTCCTTATGTAGCATCCCTTGTGGTGTATGAGGTGTTTACCTTGTGGCACACAGCAGTGCATGCAATTTCTACAAGCGTTACTATGCTCAACAATACATCACTACATAATACCTTTTCCCACTATATGTATTGCGTACACTTTCATTAATACAGAACAGACACTACATACGGCAACATACTGAGTGTTCTACATACCTTCTTAGTAGTCCGAGTTTACGATAATATCAGTCCGATTCCTTTTCTGTTTAATGGTTTTCTCATATGTACATACTGTTTGAATGTATGACAAGCCATCCTTTTATACGTAGATACCAGTAACATGTGGTATCTTGCCACCAATTGGTGTTCCGGAGTAGATGATTACATGCACATCAGCTGTGCAGCTACTCCATTAGCCAATTACATGGCAACAGTGGGGTATAATTGGATACTCCACTTGGGCGTTGTCCCTTTGCCCTACCTTTGAGGAAGATGGCCTGGATGTGTTGTTTGTGATGAATTGCAACAGCTATATGGAGAGACACAGAGATATTTTAGCTTCATGTCCCCCGTGGATTGTGTGTAATGGTTAGAGGATGTAGTTCTACATGTGAGTGTAGCTGTTATATCAACCGTCTGATATGGGACTATTGCAAACAAAACCTGTAACATCGGCGTCTGTTCCATTGTACAACAGCAACAATTTCACATAGGGCCATTATGGTGTGTCTCTCACAAGGTATGTTAAGGCTTCTGCAGATGTGAGTGGATGTTTGTGATGTGATTACAGTCTGTATTGCAATTGTTTCGGGTGTGGGGGAGATGTAGGTGGGTGTACATAGCAGATAAAGGTGTGTGGGGACTGCATTTATACATATTCCATATGTGTGTGAGGGCTCCTTCTCTAATTGAAGACCTATCATTTAGTAGACTAATATTATGGTTATTGCAGTCTTATTCATTAAGCCATTGTTAATTGGTTCCTATATAGCATGCAGGTGATGTTGGTCCTTCAATCCCTTCGGAAATACATCGGTATGTAATGAAATGTTGCTACATGAAAGCTGTCTCGTGTATTTCTGTCACAGATATTTGCACTCATTGGAGTTGTGTTGGTGACTGAACTTCTTTGGCTTGGGTTGCCACCTTTTCAAATGGCCATAGTGGGACATTTGCAGTACACACATCGGAGTTTAGAGGCCGACACATACCCACGGTCAATACAAAGTATAGAACTTTACATATATGCCTATATAAAAGCTTATATTCTTGTAGCGGTTTACTTGCTTATCCTGTTTCTTGTTAAATGTAGGTATGTTAGATACAGATGACTATTTTATGCAACCATTACATTAACTATGGAACATGCAGAACGTCTCGAGATTGTAGGACATTAGTATTTGTACTCATTTTGGTCAGGACACTACCGCACATACAGGGACTGCCCCTCGCAAGGTGGGATTGGTGGTAACCCTATGTTTAGCTCATGTCCATAGCACATATTTGTAATAGTGTATTATAGCAATAACCCATGCCTGGGTGTGGGTAATGGTGAATTTACCCATGGTTGGCGTGGTTTGTTCACGAGGATGAAGCCCGAGTGGCCAAACAAAGACAACCGTGGGTAAATCCAGCATTACCCACACCCAGGCGTGGGTTATTGCTATAATATAGTCTCCATATCCTTTGTTCATAACGTTTGGTTGTGGCGGAATTTGTGATTGCTATGGTCCATGTTGTGCACATATTTGAAGACTTCAACTGCTGTATACGGCATACCCATGGATTCAGGAATGCACACACTTCCAACAACCACATTACCGTTCACAGACTCCCAAACCCCGCAATACCGAACACTCAAACTCACAACAGTCAAACTCCCAGAACTAACACAAACACAGAACACACACACGCACACAAAGACACACTGCTACCCATCACATCCAAACAAACCATCCTACACTACATATGGCCAGGTGGCCATGCCCCATACGCACCCCATGTGGGTGGCTGCTCCCCCCACACCACACCTATGTAATAATCTACCTCCAAGATGGTATGAACAGACACACGAAGAAAACACACCCACACACACACACACACACACACACACACACACATTACAGTCCCACGGAAACACACACCGCACTCAGAACACACACTTACACACACTACAGCAGTCAGTAACACACTTAAATGGGTACCTACCTGGACAGCAGCACCAGAAGCAATAACTAAATATCCCTTAACATCGTGATAATAGTACTCATGGTTCTAGTGTTCCGGTACTGTGGTCTTTCGGTCTTTAAGCCTCGTGATTACACGTGTCGGTAAGTAAAGCATTCGGTATTTGGTAGTATCCTATTTATATGTACCTCCATGGTTGTGTACATGTTGTTAACCTATCTATATTTTTGCATATATATGTATACCCGTATATATCGACATATATCTCTCTATCACCCTTTCTATCTCTATCGTTGGGTTCATGGCGGTGTATACTATTTCCCGAACTTCACCCTTTTATGTTTTAACCTGTCACAATACACACCTGCATTTGGTACATCTCAGGTAGCTTAGTTCATAGGTTCATAGGTTCATAGGTTGATACTAGGCTATCTGCCCTAGGGCATTTACAAGCCTAGCCAGAGTGTATTTGGCTTTCGCCACCCTTTTTAGATTAGTTGACTGTGCCTCTGTATAGTAGGTCACAGAAGATAGCCCATTTAAGGTTAGTTTACCATGCCTCTGTCTAGCAGTGACAGAGAAGAGATCCCAGGGGTAAATTTACGATCTCCCATCCAAACGTCAAGATTCTTCTTGAAGAGGGTCATTGAGGGGCTCTGTCTAACATGGATTGGGATTTTGTTCCAGAGTGAGGGGAGCCTCTAGGATATGAATCTGTCCCTCCAGCATGTTCTATTTATTTCTGTGCTGAGGTTTAATTCACTGGAGCATGTAGCTCTGATGGATTTGGATTTCTTGAGGTGGAGCATGTCCATTAATTCTGCTTTGGACATGGCTTTATACGTCAGGCACAGGTCGCCTCTGAGTAGGAGGTAAGCAACTGATTAGAGCTGGAGTTTCTTTAGCCTAACTGCGTAGGGCATCTGTTTGAGTCCCTTGATCCTCTTGGTGAGGTACTTTTGGGGTCTTTCCAGTTGCAGCAGGTGTCGGGTAAGGTACATCCCAAATGGGGCATTGTATTCAATTATGGGCCTGATGAGTGATGAGTAGAGGGGCACAATGACCTCTCTTGATCTAGATGTAAACCTCTTCGTGATAAGGTGGGCTATATAGAATGTCTTTCTAACCACTTTGGCAATGTGATTGTAAAAGGAGAGATTGCAATCTACTTGGGTCCCCAAATCCCTAATTACTTCTTCCGTACTTAATGGAAGACCACCTATGTGGTAATTTGTGGGCACTTTGTTTTTCCCAAAGGGGATGACTATGCACTTTTTGGCATTTAGCTTTAGGCCATGGCTCTGGCACCAGTTATCCGTCTCTGCGAGACCTTTTTGGAGGATGCTTGTGTCAGCCGGCAAGTCAGTTATGGCCCCCAGTTTGCAGTCATCTGCAAACTTTGTCAGCCATAGTCCTCCTGTGTTAGCCTGTACCTCAGAGAAATATATACCGAACAAGAGAGATCCCAGGACTGAGCCTTGTGGGACGCCACTTGTAACTGGTTTAGAGTCTGACATGGCACCTGCAATTCTTACCATGTGGGTTCTATCCCTAAGCCAGTTTGCAACCCATCTTGTGACATAGGGGTTGATATTTAAGTTGCTGAGATTATTTATGATGCCCGAGTGGGGTATTGTGTCAAAGGCTTTTGCAAGGTCAAAGTAGGCTGTGTGGACTACCTTCCCTTCGTCTATGGCCTTGGTGACTGTTTCAAAGAAATCGACCAGGTTCAAGAGGCAAGATCTGCCCTTAACAAAGCCAAATTGGGTAGGATCCAGAGTTTGGTGGTTACCAATGTCTTTGTTTATGAGTTCCATGATGATACGCTCCATAGCTTTGCAGACCAGGCTAGTTAGGCTTATAGGGCGATAGTTTCCGGGGTCTGTTGTGGCACCACCTTTATTGAGTGGGACCACTGTTGCTGTACTCCATTTTTTGGGTACATATCCTGTTGTAAGGCTGAGACTGAATAGTGATTTTAAGTGAGGGTTCAGTTCTTCTTGGAGCTCGTGTAAAACGCAGCCCGGGACACCGTCCGGTCCCATTGATGCTGTGTTTTTTGCTTTGGAGAGGGCAACTCTCACCTGTACATCTGTGATGTCAGGGAGGTTACACTCTGTTGGGATAGTCATTTGCTCATTTGGGGGGGAAGGGGGGGGGAGTTTGCACTGAACCTGTCTGCCAGGATGTTGGCAATGTCTGTGGGTTCAGTGTATTTATTGTCATTTTGCACTAACTCAGAGCATATCTGGGAGTTTCCACCCAGGTTTCTGACATAACTAAAGAAGGCCTTGTTATTATCTTTAGCGTCTTGTGCAATTTTTCTTTCGAAGCTGGCCTTAGATGATTTTATGAGGGATAGTAGTTTCTTGCTAGTACTGATCAGAGTTGCCTTCCCTTTCAGGGATTTTGCTGTATCATGTAGTAGCTACCTCCTTCTGTTGTACAGCTTATTTATGGCTGGGGTCCACCAGACAGGTCTCCTGCCCTTGGAGGAGTGTGTCTTGGTTTTATTTGGGATAGCATGATCCATGCATTCCTGTAGGTATCCATAGAATGCATTTGTAAAGGATTCTGCGGTTTGGGCCGTACTTTCCACTGGCCCTGGGGCTTTGAAGGATTCCACCTCGGTTTTGAGAAGTGGGAAGTTTGCTTTTGAGAAGTTTTTGACAGTGGTTTCATTTGCTGGGGGTGGGGACAGGATATGGATGTCCATAGTGATTAATTTATGGTCAGATCTTACCAATGAGGGGTATACCTCTGGTATGGAACATAGAGTCCCCATGTTGGTGATGATCAGGTCCAATATGTTTTCCCCTCTTGTGGGAGTGGTGACCAGTTGTTCCATAGCATTTGAGTTTATAAATTCTAGGAACCGTTGGGCTAGGGTGTTGGGGCTTGAGTAGTGCTCCCAGTCTATGTTTGGTTAGTTAAAGTCACCCAATATAATGGTGTTTGGAGAGACCTTCATATTATCCAGTGTCTTCAGGAAAGCCGAGTAGGGATCCTGAGTTTGGGAGGGTGGTCTGTAGCAGGCTACAAACTGGAAGGCAGTTTTGCCCACTGTTAGTTGCACATGGATGGTCTCAAATGCTTCGTGCAGTGCCACTAGCCTGGAGGTATCGGTATCTTTGATGAATACGGATACTCCCCCTCCTGTTGTGGTTCGGTCCGAGGTTTGGGGCCGAAAAGCATGGTATGAGGTATAGCCTGGTAGTGGTAGGTGATTGTGTACATGGTTGCATGTTGTACTCCTGGCAGTGGTTGTTTTACCACTCAGAGCAGGCACTATTAGCACAAGGGTGAAGATTTCAGCTGTTCTGGCCAGCTTTGACCATGATCTGCACGATATTCAGCGAAGCTTAGACCTGTTTTGCGCATATCCGTGTAGTCATGTTTAAACAATGCTTACCGGCACTTGCCGGTGCATAAACCCGCTAACATGTGCTTAAACGTGCTCTAATGACCTGCATCCAACATCCATTATTCGGGACATCGGAATTACATAACAGCCCTTGCAGGTCGTGGAACCAGGAACATGCACGAGACAGTCAGTGGCTTTACCACTGGGGCATCTGGGATATTTACAAGTGTTATGGTGTTTAGTATGTGGACTGTACTACTGCTGTTCCTCCATACTGCAAACAAATGTGTAACTCATTTAGTTTACATATGGATGATACCTATTAATGGTATGTCCAAGTGATGCTTAATGGATGTGCTCCAGCTATGGGAATCCATGTCACAGTGAGCCATACACTATAATGTGCTACACCTTGCCACAACCATAACTGGAGAATGCTGGGGTGACAGATACCTGTCATGCGTACTCCTCATGCTTTGGAACTACATCCCTGATTACATTATATGGAGCTCCTCATTAACACACCAGGGAATCCTTGCACAGTGGGTGGGGAACAGTGGTTACACCCCAGGGATCCCACAACTGGCTCTGCTCCACAGAGGGACAGTTAGTTAATCAATGGGGTGGCAACAGCAGACACATTTTGGCTAGGCTGATGAATGGCCTCTGACAATCAGGCATGTACCTACCGATGTACCTAGGAACCTCTACATACAGTATCAACACATGCTGTTAGCTTAATTTACTGTTCAGGTGTTGACTTACCTTGTACCAATAGCTGTTGTGTGTGCAATAGTTGAGGGCGGCCTATGTAGGATTAACACAGTAGACCACCCATAAATGACAATTTACAGGTGGTCGTGTGTGTGTGCCATCCATTTTACTGTGTGTGCAGGTGGAGAGGTATATCAGTCTGTAGGGCCTACACTGTCAGTGTATGTGCTATACATTCCCTCTTTGCCAAGGCATGGGCATATTGGGCACGCCTCCGTCTGCCTACTGGGGCTGGCACAGGGTGTTCGTGGTCTGAATCCCTCTGTGCCTGTGATGCCCTTGGCAATTGTGGTGGGCTGTGAGGACCTTCACCATTATGTCCCTGCTGCAGCTGTTTCCACAGGATCATATTATGTAGCATGGCACATACTATGAAGATGTGGGCAAATGTGCCTGGAGAGTACTGCAAGGCTCCACCAGATATGTCCAAGCAACGGAACCGTGATTTCAGCATCCGAACACACAGTCTATGATGATTCTGGTTTGTGCGTGTGCCTCATTATGGCATTCTTGCATGGGTGTGTGTGCATTTCTGATGGGAGTCATCATCCACGGCTCCAGTGCATAGCCAGCATCCCCCACAAGGTGGCCATATGGGATGTCCCCCCTGACAAATACCTGGTACAGCTGTGAGGCATGCCAGATGTGGGAGTCATGGTAGCTTCCAGGGCTGCCAGCACACACATCCGTGATAATGCCCTGGGCATTGCACACGACCTGGCAGTTGATGAAGTGGCATCCCTTGCGGTTTATGTAGCGCCTACCATGCTCACCGGGTGATGACTTGATATGTATGTGTGTGCAGTCTATTGCACCCAGTACCTCTGGGTAGTCTGCCACATGGTGGAAGAGACGCATATTGCTGGCCAACTCCTCCTGAGTTTGGGGGAAGTATATATGCTCATTGGCATGTGGTAACATGGCATCCAGAAACTGATGGAGTACCCTGGATGCTGATGCCTGTGAGATCCCCATGATATCTCCAGGTGGCCTTTGAAAGGTACCTGTGGCTAGTATTCTCAAGCTTACACATACCTTCGTGTCCACTGAGATGGGTTCCCCTCTGTTGTTTCTGGATCTGAGGCATGGCCAGCACAGCTCAACAATTAGCTGTATGATGTACCTGTCCACCCTGTA
This sequence comes from Protopterus annectens, assembly GCF_019279795.1. Lineage (NCBI taxonomy): Eukaryota > Metazoa > Chordata > Ceratodontiformes > Protopteridae > Protopterus > Protopterus annectens. The sequence continues at coordinate 765,733,794 of NC_056727.1, forward strand.
ACACTCTAGTAACGCTCTACTATCTAGAGATCATGTAGCCCCTGGTAGGTTACCCTTGGTCTGAACACTCTTCTCCTCCTCCGGGGCCTGAGGTGGTTGTCAGCATCATCCTCCACACCACCGTCAGTCTCCAACACATGGTGATGAATCACAGCTATGGCAGCTCCCAACAAGTATATTGTAAAAGTTCCCTGTCTGTTTACACCGATGGTGCAGTGTTTGGGAATACACGAGTGTGTGTGAGGTGCCTTCACACTTTATACTATTGTGCTTTGGACACTGATGATGTCATAGGGTGTGTATGTACAATCAGAGCTGCAGGGTATCTTACTTATTTGTTTTACCACAGGTACTGCTATTGTGGTGCCTTTGGTGTTGAATTACATTTAGATGCCGTAGATCACCTCTTGCCCTTGCCTTCACTTTTCATAACGATTCCCCTCCCATTGTCAGGCATGCATCCAGCAGTCTGCTTTCTTGTTTTGTACTTTCCCAACCCAGGATTGTGTTGCGAAACGTGTTCTATAGCCGATCTACTGCAGTTTTGCTTTGCTCTGCGGTGACAGTTCTCTTTTCTTTGCAATCCGACACCTCCCCTATCCTGTTCTGCAGGTTGCTACTAGCAGCCTTGTTAGCTACCATCAATGGCCCTCTGTGAGTTAATAGGTGTTAATTACTCAGTTGTACTCCAATTACCCTACTGTGGCATTTCCTTATTGTCTTTCCGTAACCTTCCTATTTCAGCTGTGGTGCGTGCCGTGCGCAGCCATTTACCGGGTTTCGAGTGCGTTGTCATCCACATACTCATGCACTTTCGGTCACTATGTGTGCTCTCAGCTAAGCAAAGCTATGGCTACATCCACACCCCTATCCTGCGGCTTTGCTTAGCAATGGGCAACCCAGGTTTGCAGTGCTCCAATGTGCTTACAGCTGTGGTGGCACACCCCACTGCTGATGTCATGTATACCTCCAGGCCACTCCTCAGTGTTGTACCATATGGTACATCCTTAGGCCGGCAGGACTTTTGCGATTCAGTATTACTTGCCTCATTTGCATGGCATTGGCTACTAATTCATAGTTACCACACCGAACACTGTCACAGACCCTTAGCAACCCTTGCAGCTTGGTTGTGGTGTAGCATGCATACCATTGACTATTATGGTAAAATCATGATTTATGTTGCATTGCAATTTTATGACATCTGTATATATTTTCCTTGTGTTCCCATTTGCACAAACATGCCCTGCGGTTGTACTTTGCATTAGTGTGGCCATGACATCAAATGTTATTTTTTATGTGTTGTGCGTGTTTTTTATGCCATTGGCTGTATATTTAGCCATTGGCATATGTTAACTTTGTAATACATAAGTTTGGTCTGCTTTCTTGGTTCCGATGTTCTTTTTGGAAAAATGTAAACCGTTTTTTTTTGGTTTACATTTCTGTATGCTTGCGCTACACCTGCACCACTTCATGAATCGCTATGTACCTTCATTTACATGCTGCACTACTGCGCATGGAGTGATTAGCATACATGAGCTGAGAGCTGCACAGATCTGGTGTACGCTGGTAGTGCACATGGAATTGGATCATACCTGAATCGCTCGGCGGCCATATTTGGCATTATACTGCCTATGCTACGCCTGCACCTGGCGCAAGTTTCATGAATCCCGGGGAATATCCCCTTCCATAATATCACTTTTGACATGCTTATTCAATCATTCAGTAAGTAAATACAAACCACTTGAAATTATTCTCTTGAAACTCTTACAGTGTTGACTGTGTTTAAACAGGGCATTGTTAGTATGTCTTCTTCTGTAAGTCCCGATGAAAAACAGATTACAGGTAATACAGTGTTAAGTAGTGCAGTACACATGGAAGGGAAATGTACCTACTGACAAGAACTGGGAACAGTTGTTTGGAAATAATGGGATCTTAAACTGGCATCAGACTAAAATGTAGTTTTAGACAAATTGATCTATTAAAAGATTTGTGTGATAAACAGGTTACTAGTTCTTAAGTGGATCAAAGAATTCAGGCAGTATATATTTGGATGGATCAGGTTGTTTACTGAGGCCAAAATTTATCAAGCACAAAGGACCCATCTAGTGAGTAGAATATATAAATAATGAATCATCAGTAAAAGTAAAGTGTATTTGGAGTGAGAAACAGATTGCAGCAGTTATTGGGAGTACAGCAGACCAAGGTAAATCAAATGAGTTGTACCTCCTTCCTAGATACGCTATGAAATCTTGTAGGTTTAGATTATTTGTTTAGCAATATTTGTGTAAATACTTTATACACTTACAACTACAGCATAGTTATCAAAGCTCCTTTGCAGAATGGGTACTTAGGTACATACCATTTGGGAATACTCCAAGCTCAGAAACTATAGAAAAGAGTTGCAGATCTGTAAAATAACTTATGTCAATAATGGATTATGCCTGCCAGCATAATTGTTTTTGATAGGTTATGCTTACTGGAATGGCTAGGACAAACATAGGACTGATTTCTTTTTATCCTGATGTTAGCTGCAAAAGTCATCAATACAAGAAATGAAAAAAACTCAGACTGAGACAGAAATAAAAGATAATCCTGGAGATTCAGAAAGAACCCAGAGCTAGCTGTGAGAGCTGAGGCAGTTATTTTTTGATCAGTGGTCTATCTCCGGTAACACATATAAATAAGTAAATAGATCCATAAAATGGGCCTGTTTACATGATGCAGCAATTTGGGGTTCAGTGACATGTTAGCCACAATCAGGAAAGACTTCATTATAAGCTATTTTGCATGTCTCTGAATCACCCTCAACTACAGCAAGTACTCCTACTGGCAAGGGAGGAAGATTACACTGGCATGTATTTGTATTCCACCTAAAACTGCTATAATGGAGCTTAAGAAAATTGTGGGAGAAATAATCAGTTTTCAGCAGGAATATTACTTATAGGTGGGGACTGGAATGTGATTTGTAATGGTGAAGATATGTCTGGAGGCCCAGAAGCAAAGTATAACAAAGGAGAGTAGATTTTTGAAGAAATTTATGAAAATATTTGGCATGGAAGATGTGAATTCAGTAATAGGAGTTCGGACTGAATTTACGTATTATTCCCCAAAATATAAAAACTGGGCTGGGCTAGACAGAATATGCATTTTACAGGAACATGTGCATTTAATTGAAGGTCTTGATATGCATCCAATAACTATTTCAGATCATGCACCAACAATAACTAAAATAAAAACACAGGGTAATGAAATAAAAATAAGACACTGGCGCTTTCCCATCTATTTGGTGAGAAGTGAGTTATTTAAGGAATGGGTAGTGGAGATTATTCAGTAGCTATTAATGAGGATGGAAATTTCTTCTGAAAATATAGCTAGGGAGTAGGATAAAAATATACTGGAAATAAAAGAAAGGAAGCTATAGTTAAGAAGTAACAAGAATTATTTAGAGGGACTGACAAATGGTAAAGTATTGCAGAACAGGGGGAATCTCGCAGAAGAAGAAGAAGATCAACTGCAGAATGCTAAGCAGGAAATAAGGGATTACCTTGATAATATAAATGAGTTTAGAAAGATTGCTGTTAAGCAACTATTTTTTGATAATAACTCCAGAGCACAAAACCTTTTAGCACAATGACTCAGGCAACAGAAAGTAGAAAGGGCTGCCACTAGGCTTAGACAGCTTATAACAAAGAAGGTAACAAGATATCTTGTAGAGGTATTAGAATTAGTTAAGAAATTCTATGAAAGTCTGCATAAAGCAGAGAAATATGGAAATCAAGAAAAAGGTACAAATGGAAATGTTTATGGAAGAATTAAATATGCCAAGGTCAGAGATAGATGTGTCTCAGTTACTAGCGGTTAGGATAGGAGGAGATAAGATAAAAATGGTGATGTATGACCAATCTATTGGAAAGTGCCTAGGAATAGATGGCATTCCTGTGTGAGTTTGGAGGCTAGGAGGGAAAAACTGATAAAAATATGGAAGGTTTTGTTTAACAGCATTTTAAGAGGAAGAGAAGTACCGACATCCTGGAAGGAAGCGGTGGTAGCTGTAATACCTAAAGAGGGCAACGATCCATCAGATCCAGCTTCATACAGGTCCATTTCAATACTAAACCATGATTATAAAGTGTTTATAATGGCTAAAATAATGGGAAAAGTGATGCCACAACTGATAGATATGGATCAATGTTGTTTTGTGGAGGGGAGACAAACATTTGACAACATTAAGAGAACATTGATGATCCAGACAGAAGCAGAATGTAAGAAAATACTGTTGTTGTTGTTGGTGGGTCTTGATGCAGAGAAAGCATTTGACAGAGTAAGCTAGGACTTTATGAGCATGGCAAGGGAAGCATTTGCATTTTCTGAAAAAAAATTAAGATTGATTAGGAGGATATATGAGGGATCAGAGGCAAAATTTAAAGTGGGTGGGGTCCTCTCTGATAATTTCTGCTTGAGCAGAGGAACCAGGCAGGGGTGTCCTCTTTCCACTTTGTTATTTGCATTATATTTAGAACCATTGGCAAAGAAAATAAGCAACACAGAAATTCAGGGATATAATTGGTACGGTAGTCAGGAAAAGTTGGCCCTATTTGAAGATGATATTATTTTATACGTGACAGCACCAGAAAGAGACATTATAGTGTTGTGGAACATTTTGAGGCAGTTTCAAATCTTTTTGAGGTACACAATTAATGAAGCTAAAACAAAGGCAATAGCGGTAAATTAAGTACCCACAATCAGATTGGTTCAGCAATATCCATATTTACGGGGACATGATAAAATGAAGCATTTAGTAGTATGGATTAAAAATTATTCTGGTGTGGCAGCTAATGATATTTGGGAAGAGACTAAACAAAAGATAATACAAAAACTGAGAAAATGGAACATTTGTTATATGGATATGGATAGTAAGATACAAGCAGTCAAAACGCTTTAGTCCCTTTATTCTTATACATAGGTCAGGCATCTTTTTATCAACTATAAGAGAAGTTGTGGATAGCCATTAATAAAGAGCTGAAGGACTTTATCTGGGAGGGGGAGATGGCATGAGTCAAGTGGGCTAAGTTAATTCTTCCATTAGAACAGAGCAGATTGGGATTACCCAATTCAAAGGGATATTTCAGAGCTACACAGTTAAGCCTCCTATACATAACACAAGCAGAAAACTCTAATTCAAAGTGGAAAGGGATGATGTTAAACAGGGGGGAAGCTCAAGAAACAAGGAGAGACTGGGATTTTGGATGCAGGTCTTTAAGGAGAATAACAATAATCATACAGAATATTATATCCATAAAGTAGCAGAAAGTATTCTAAGAACTAATCCAACTTGTGAATGGCGAAAGGAGATTCTGCCAAAAGGGATGACTGCAATTAGAGATATAGACAATAGGCAAGAGAGGGCTGGGATTTATTGTAGAAAACTGGAAAAGGGCCCAAGGTACTGGGAGCAAATAACTAGAAAGGGAAAGGTAATAGAATGGGAAGATGCCAAGAATTTATTTGGAGTGCAGGTTAGAGATTGCCTTCACTATCAAGGATTGATATCACAGTATAGGCAAAGAGAAAGATATATGAGGTTGCTAAATGAAAGACTAGCACTGGTAGAGTTTTTAGTAGAATCTAGAACAGAAGTTGCCATTAAAAAAGGAATAATTAGTAGAGCATATAAAATATTGTGTGATAACTATAAGCATCAATCAGAGGAGGTTAGAAAGGATTGAGTAGAGAGATTGGATAAGCAATTTACAAAGAAACAATAGGAGGATATATATATGTCTCCCAAATATGCAACAAAATCTAGAAGGTTTAGAATTTTTACTTGGAAATGTTTACATAGATATTTTTATACCTAAAGTAGACTCCAGAGAATTGTTCTTCGGGTAGACAGTAAATGTTGGAGGTGTGATGGGGAAGAAAGAGGTACTTAGGAACATATTTTGTGGGAGTGGGGAGGGTTGGTGTTCTTTAAGGATTCCCCACACGATGCACTGTCAGAGTTGCTGGATAGACGGACTGGTGAGACGAGGGAGATGATTTTTCTGAGCCGTGATACAGAATCAGAATTATCTAGACATGGTAATGCCTTGCTGTGTGTAATTATGGTGGCTGCCAAAAAAGCAATTACTAGAAAATGGAAGTCAAAATCTAAACCGGCTATATTAGAAGTAGTGAGTATAGTAACAGAGATAAAACAACTGGAACTGAGATCTTTAAAAAAGGGTAGGAGCAAACTACATAGGAAAAAAGTGGGAATTGTGGGAGCAATACATACAGGGAAGGAATAAGGTTTAAAAGAAGGCAGGACTTAAATGAGCCATGTAATGTTTGACTGAAAATGATTGGGTAGATTATAAGTGATGTATAATGTTTGCAAGTGGGAATGTGTCAGTATGGTTTGTGATGTAAAATGCTTGCAATTAGGATTGTGTCAGCGTGGATTGTTTTCATTTATATAAATGTATGATTGCTTATGTCATAAGTAATGCTTTAATAAAGATGTTTCTTATTTTAAAAAAGCAGGAATTGAATAATTTATGTAATGTTGTTTAAGTTATATGATATATAGCAATATGATGAATGAAGAAGTCGGTGAAAATTGTCAAGTGGTTCACTCACCAAAAGCAAAAATCAACAATGTAGAACAAGAGTGGTGAACCAGCCACTTAGGACAGTTCAATAAGGTATTCCTATAACTTCAGCCGTTAAAGCTAGCAATAGTAAGTCACCAAATTGTTGAACGGAACCAACCAAAAACCACATGCAGAGCTGCAACACCTGTGCTGGCATGAAACGATAACACTTCGTTGTAAAAAATATATTCTTTTAATAAAGAACAGAAACAGGAGCAAAAAAAGGAATAAGCGCTTTCACGCGGTACAACCGCGCTTCTTCAGATTTCATTAATACATAATAAAGATCCAGCTTATATACCGCACTAGGCGGGAACTTCAAACAATTAGCCAAACCATTTAATCAATTAATAAATTTGCTACTAGGCAACTATTGCATTGTATATGTATCAACATCTGAAACATGTAAATATAAAACACATCGATATAAATGTAAAAACATACTGTAGAATTGGCAAATGTACTGTGTTCCCGAACAAACTAGAATTGTATACGGAGCCAATTCATAAAACATTAGTAAAAATCACATTCACAGACCTTAAGAACGATGAGCTCAAATTGTATCTATAAAAGACTCTTTCAAAACTAAATAGTGCAGGTTAAGCAGACCCCGATATATGGGTCATAGTGTTCAAAAACAGTCAAAACACTCAATTGCATCCATCCATTATAATACGAACTGAACCATAGACCCCAAAAATATATGAACCCTTTGGTAAAACAAAGTTCAGACATTGCAGAGCTTAGACATTTTATAGACTACATATAGCGTTAAAGCATGTCTCGCTTAAACAATTACGATCAATATAATAAAACCAGAAAGATATAAAAAACATGTATACGATACCATGTATATGTATATAATCTCTCCTTAAACGCGCTAAAAATCCAGATTGCTTGCATATGGCATCATCCAACTTATTAAACATAGCGGCATAGAACTGAAAGTTCGAGCGTAGAACCGCTATGCAATGTCCTGACGCCATAACGCTATGGCTGTCAGGTCAAAAAAATTTTTTTAAAGCAACCGTGTTGGAAGAATAGATTCTATCGTCAGTTCTGCAATAAGCTGTAAATACAGCATTAATAGAGCACATATTACTATAATAAACGGTGTCTGCATTAAACATTAAATGCTTATTATGTTAAAACATATACGTTTAAACGTATATACACATATACTTCTACAGTTATCCTCAGAACTAAATACAATCTCTTACACATAAAAGATCTTTAATGTTCACAGACAACTAACCATGTGACACCTCACCAAGCAAATTAATACATGGTCTGAATGTATGTCTATGAGGTGACCATAAAGTCCTTGTGAACAACAAGGACATACCATAATACAGTCATAAGTATCATAAACTAGCATCTCAAAGAAAATGAGCCATGATGGCTAAAATGAAAAAGAGAAATAGGGGGGACGGCTTATCAATGTCGTGCTTGAATAGAGGTCAGACAACATATTGGAAACAAAGGTATCAAAATGCACATTCTAAAAATTATGAAAATCAAGCATGAAATATAATCCTTTACAATTATAATAAGTGTGTATGGGGTACAAAGAAATGTGCATAGATAAAACAGACCACAAAATAGATCAATAGTCAAGGACAGTATATGGGAGCATTGAGAAACTTACATATATAGCATAACATGATATACATTATAGACAAAACTTGTTAAAGGGATCTCACTAATAATAACAACTTAATATATATTTGTCTCCTTACTATTACTTAAATGCTGAGTTTGATATATTATATTTAGTATACTATCATCGAGACAACAGCACTGGTTTGAGGGATACAGAACTATTAATCCCTGGTGCTAGATGGGCCCCTAGCTTCAGAATCCATTGTAATTCTGAGGTGGCTAAAATGTTCTCCTTATTACCACCTCTATTGTTGTCATTCACCAATTGCAAAATCCTAAAGGTGAAACAATGCGATGGATATTCGATAACATGCTTTGCCAATGCATTGGTTTCCACCTTCTTTCTAATATCATAGAGGTGGTTATAAATCCGTTCATGTAGTTTTCTTTTAGTTAAACCTACATAGAACGTTGTGCATTTAATACATGTAGCAAGATATATAACATTACTGGAATTGCAATTGGCAAAGAAATGCGGTATAAAGACATAGTCCATGGTTGGATGTTCAAAGGGTTGTTCCTTTGTGATATAGCTGCATCTCTTACAATTATAACATGGATAGGTGCCTTGTTTGTGTGAAATAACTGGAGGTACCTTATGACCTTCTATAGAGGTGTAGGTATCCATACAAAGCATCCTTTTCAGATTCTTGCTGTTCTTATATAAAAAGATAGGATATTCCCCTAAAAGTCTATTAGTTAAGGGGTCCATAGTTAATATGTGCCAATTATCACGAACAACCTTCTGTATCCTATTAATATCACTGGTGTATGTGATTAAATATTTAACCAAGTCCCTAGAAATGGGACCTCTCTTACTGTGATGTAGAGTCACTTGAGTTGTAGGTTTATATGTGGAAAACTCATTATGTAATATATCACCTAATACTTTGTATTTAATACTTCCAACCATTCCAGGATCATAACCTCTGCTGACAAAAAGATCTTCTAATGTCGAAGCCTCTTTAATAATGTCCTCTTCTTTACTACAAAGTTTCTTAATCCTTGAAAATTGGCTGCTAACAATTCCCTTGAAAACATGCCTAGGGTGCATGCTATCGAAAGTTAATAGTGAATTGCGCCACAAAGGTTTCCTGTACAAAGTTGATATAACGCCTCCTTCAGGGGTAAAGCATAGGGTTACATCTAAAAAATCAATGTGTGTGGTGGATGACTCAACAGTGAATCTTAGGAAGCTGCTGGTTGCTTCTAGATTTCTGAGGAAGATATTGAAAGATGATATGTCATCTTCCCAGATGATAATGATATCATCCACAAAACGCCTATACAATTTAACATATCTAAAGTTCTCATGAGGAAAGAGAAACTGTTTCTCCCACCATAAGACAACCAAGTTAGCATAGGTATTAGCACAGGGGGTGCCCATGGCTACCCCCCATTTCTGCAAATAATACCTATTGCCAAATAAAAACACATTGTTACAAAGAATAAGTTCTAGTAATTGACTTATAAGAATGTTCCTGTCATTACTATAAGAAGACTCTTTACTCAGAAGCTGCCTAATACTCTCTAGTCCCTCAATATTGGGTATTGACGTAAATAGACTTTTAACGTCTAGAGTAATAAGTGTATGTTTCTGGCTCATGTCCAACTTGATGTCCTTAATGGTATCAAGGAGATCATAAGTATCTCTCAGTATGGTTGAATAATTATTAACAACTGGTCTCAACATGTCCTCAACGAACTTAGATATGTGGGCTGTTACCCAATGTTCCCCTGATACTATAGGTCTATAGGGTATCGGTGTAACATTCTTATGTATTTTGGGGAGGCCTTTGATAATAGGTATTACAGGAAACTCAATATAAAGAAAATTATATATTTCTTGGCTGACCTGGCGGCACATAAGCAAATCATAAATGGTATCATGCACCCTATCTATGATCTGTAAAACTTCTCTGTGAGGTATGATAGTATAAGTTTCTTCCTCAGAAAGTAGAGCTGACATACCCCTTAGATAGTCATCAGTATCAAGCACTACTACCCCTCCTCCCTTGTCTGCTGGTTTTATTACCACCCTGGAATCTTTCCTAAGATGGCTCAAACTTTGAAACTCACAGGGACTGAGATTGAAATATCTCCCTTCTTTTTTGTTACATTGAAAAATTTTATAGTACTGGTGTTCACGTACTTTCAAGAAGCTTTCAACATGGGGAGGCATAGGAGGTATAAAAGTACTATTAGTCTTGTAACATGGTGGATGTAAAGTGTCTGGTCTATCATTCGTACTAGTCTTAAAGAAAAGCTTCAGACTTATGTTCCTACAGAACATTCTCAGATCAATCAAAGTTTCTGTTAATCTAGCATTTACAGCTGGTATAAAGTTAAGACCTCTGCTCAAAACACTAACGCTATAAGGATCCAGAGGAACATTAGAAAAATTGAACAAGATATCATCTGTCAATTTATCTTTCTTCTGTTTGGAGGATATTGCTCCCCCGAGTTCTTCCTTTTGCGAGTGTCTCTGTTTCGAGATCTTCCCCTGTTGTATTGGTTGACTTGCTTCTTCAGATACGGTAAAAAAGCACCAGTGGAAGAAGTAATTGTGAGAGTATGTTTAGGAATGGTGCCAGACGGATGTACCAGAGGACGAGCATTAAGGGCTTCCTGATTAGGTGGAGGTGTATCAGACAATTCAATAGCTAGTGAGGAATTAATGGCTGCAACCGAAGGCACATCTCCATCATGCGTAGAGTTGGAAATCAGAGGAGGCAAAGGCTGGACAGCACGAGCATATGTAGAGCTAGAGGGGAAAGCCTTGTCTCGATGATCAGCAGCAGTTGTATGCTGAGCTCCTTGCGCAGCCTGATGTCATGGCCAAATAAAAACCTGACCTCTTTTAAAATCATTAAAGTCCCTTGTCAATTTCTTTTGCTTGGTGGTTTTTAGTCTGTCACTGAACGAGTTAATTTGTGTGAGTAAATGCTGAACCTTATCTTTGCAAAAACTCGAAGTAAAGTGCTCAGTTAATTCTTTATACAAAATATCAGTTTTCTCCCTTAGCTCCTTTTCCAGGGGTGAAAAATAGTCTATCAAGAGTTTAGCGTAACTGAACCCAAGTTCAATGTTCAAGTCTTGCCAGCGTTTAAGCAGTTGGGGGTGTGAATCCCCATAGGTGGGCATACAAAATACCCTCATCCCCCTGGGGACTATTTTAAAATGTAAACATGCTTCCAAGTGAAGCCGCTGCCAAACATATTTCTGTAATTGGTAAAGGTTATCTTCAAACTTCTTCAACAACGGAAAAAATTCTGTAAGGTTCTCACCATTAGCTTGTGTTTGTATCACATTCGTGTCTTGCATAAGGTCCAGAGACAATAAAGGGTTATCATTAGAGTGGAACAAACTTTTCCATGTAGATGCTGTATCCCTCGACTCCGGTCCAAGATGAAAAGTTGAGTCCATAGTGTACAAAATGACCGACCAAAAAAACACGAAATGATGAATGAAGAAGTCGGTGAAAATTGTCAAGTGGTTCACTCACCAAAAGCAAAAATCAACAATGTAGAACAAGAGTGGTGAACCAGCCACTTAGGACAGTTCAATAAGGTATTCCTATAACTTCAGCCGTTAAAGCTAGCAATAGTAAGTCACCAAATTGTTGAACGGAACCAACCAAAAACCACATGCAGAGCTGCAACACCTGTGCTGGCATGAAACGATAACACTTCGTTGTAAAAAATATATTCTTTTAATAAAGAACAGAAACAGGAGCAAAAAAAGGAATAAGCGCTTTCACGCGGTACAACCGCGCTTCTTCAGATTTCATTAAGAGTCTTTTATAGATACAATTTGAGCTCATCGTTCTTAAGGTCTGTGAATGTGATTTTTACTAATGTTTTATGAATTGGCTCCGTATACAATTCTAGTTTGTTCGGGAACACAGTACATTTGCCAATTCTACAGTATGTTTTTACATTTATATCGATGTGTTTTATATTTACATGTTTCAGATGTTGATACATATACAATGCAATAGTTGCCTAGTAGCAAATTTATTAATTGATTAAATGGTTTGGCTAATTGTTTGAAGTTCCCGCCTAGTGCGGTATATAAGCTGGATCTTTATTATGTATTAATGAAATCTGAAGAAGCGCGGTTGTACCGCGTGAAAGCGCTTATTCCTTTTTTTGCTCCTGTTTCTGTTCTTTATTAAAAGAATATATTTTTTACAACGAAGTGTTATCGTTTCATGCCAGCACAGGTGTTGCAGCTCTGCATGTGGTTTTTGGTTGGTTCCGTTCAACAATTTGGTGACTTACTATTGCTAGCTTTAACGGCTGAAGTTATAGGAATACCTTATTGAACTGTCCTAAGTGGCTGGTTCACCACTCTTGTTCTACATATATAGCAATATATGTGAAGTATGTGTGAAGTATCATGTTTGTTAATGTTATTTTGTTAATGCGGATAAAAACACAACTACCCTACCTACCCCTCTAACTAAACTCTGTACTGTGACCTTCCAGGCAGGCACACACTCAGACATGTGGCAACACACATAAAGAAGCACACATGTCAGCATCACCTGCCTGCTAAACCTTACCTCTCCCATGATAGGTGATGATGAGCTGGTGACCATGTTCATTAACATGAGCTGCTATATGAGCATCTGACTTACTCTATGCAGCCAAGCGAGTCTCTTAAACACTCAGCAGCATAAATGCCTTACCCCAGGCATTTCTGGAGGAGAGCACAAGGCTAATTAGCATATGTCTCTCCCTGGAATGCTTCATTTGAATTTAGCATGGCTGCACATCTTTGTGCTAAACCACCATGGTAGGGCTGTGTCTTATTTGGAAGTGGTTACTGTGAGGTGTGCACCCATTGTACACCCTGGGGTAACCTTTCCGAATCAGCACTATTGTATATGTAACTGGGAGTTGTATCAGAAACTTCAGTATAGGTGTCTTTCGTGTCTTCTCTATATAGAAATAAAAGAACTATACATGGGTGTGAGCACCTTCTGCTTGAGTCTCAGTAACTCACTGCCACCTGCTAACAAATGCTTCTGCTTGTAATCCAACAGAAAATGTAAGACATTGCAAATCAATCTTCTTTTAGGAGATAAGTCATATAGCCCCAACAAAGAGGCTCTGCCTCTGTGACTTCTATCTGTGTATATGTCTAAATGTCCACGTTTTGGAGGCACAGAGCACATTATAAGCCCACATTAAGATCATCACTTCAAATTAGTGACAGCTGAGATTTATAATCACTTAATAGACAAAGTAAAACTAGCATCCTTCCCTATTTGTCTTCTCTAAGTAATATATATTGACAAAACATATTTGAGTCCTGTTTACATATGACAGTTGATGAACAGTAACCACTTTCCATGTTACAGAGATATGAAACTTTGATCAGTTTATACTTTTATATGTGATAGTTGATGGAAGCAATTTTCTAGACTAAATAGAAAAGCATTCAGATCTGTTTATGTAGATATATATTTATAAAAAAAAGTGTTGAACTTTAGCCAAGTTCTGTAATGACCTTAACTGATAAGTACAGACAAAGGTGATTACCTCACCTGTGTTAAAATTAGCCATTATCAGAGAAGCAGGTGCTACTGTATTCTTATCTTATGTGGTCTAGTAGGTTTCTTTCCATAAATTTATAGTAATTAATTACTTTCCTACAAATGTTTTTTTCCATGTTTGATTGTTACAGAGGAAATTGTGAAGTGGAAGAGCAGCTTTTTTGAGATTAAAAACAATGGGAGATGATTTTGCTTTTCAACTTTTTTAAAGCAAATCATAAGACAAGTTGTCAGTATAAACATATGTAGAACTAGAACATTTACTTATTTGGTTGCTATTTTATTAATCAGGTTAACTCTAGTAGGATAGGCTCATTTTGAGAGTATAAACCAACTAAAAAAACAAGTGAAGGCACTCAAGTCCACTAATAAATCAAAAAACGAGTGCAATGAGCTAAACAGGAGAGCGAAAAAACTTTTATCCCACTCGATTTATTTAACAAAAAAAACTCTCAAAACATTAACGCTTTTAGAATACAAAACATGCATTTTCGTCCTCAACATTCGGACTTCATCAGATACTAATAAATTAATACCAACGGTCTCTTATATATTAAAAATAAAACCAATCAACCAATAGTGTCTTCGCAAAGCATTTTAAATGGACAAACCAACATTTCCTTTTAGCTCATGAATATTCATGAATCTATATGTTCATTATGTATAATTCATTTCTCAATTACTTAAAAAATACCTATAAAAACTTTTATAATATTAATCATATGACAGATATCATTCCTATATTCTCAACCCTTTTAAATAATTACTAAAACTGTAAAATATTATACATTTATAAATTAGTATAAAACCGAATAAATCATTTAAAAACAAGAATACTTCCTAATACAAACATGAATGGGAAAAACTAAAGATAACTAACTCCCCCTATTGTAGAAATTTATAATTACAATCAAATACTGGTAGCCCTTAATTTTAAAAGTGGCAATATTGTTAGAAAATCATTCAAACCTGGAATTTTCTCTGCTTCCAGGGTAACTTGCCACCATAATTCTTTACTTTCTAAAATCTCTTCCCAAGGGCCCCCTCTAATATCTTGTTTAATTTGTTCTAATACAAAAAAATAAAATTTATATCCTTCACAAACTCTTGAATGTTTATAAAGTGCATTAGTATCTTTTGCTTTTGAAATTTCATAAACATGTTCATATATTCTTTTTCTTAGTGTTCTTTCCGTTTTACCTACGTAAAATGCTTGACATTTTTGACATATCACAAGATATACCACTCCTTTCGTATCACAACAATGAAAACCTCTACTCCTAATCCATCTGTTTCTACTCTCAAGATGGATTTCACTTTTGTTTATAATATGGGGACATTGATTACATCTTCCACACTTATACGTCCCTATTTTTCTATTTCCCATTAATAATAAATTAATTCTAGACCCACTAGTACCCCTATTACTACCGTTTTCCAAAATTTTTCTTATACTTTAGGAATTTTTATATATTACTTTTGGTGTTATTTTGGATATTTCTTCCACATCCATAAGTGATATTAAATTTTCCCATTCCCTCTGAAGGATATCTCTCATCTTATAGTTAATAGCATTATAGTCCACTACTAAACCTCTTTGGAACCCCACAGAGGTATGCTATTCTTTATTTCCTCCCTCATAAATTTCATTACAGTTGTTATGCCCCATACCTTCAATAGGCTTAAACGTATCTAATCTACCTTTTTCCTACTTCCTTCCTTATATTATTAACAAACACTCTGGGGTAACCTCTATCTGTAAACATTTTCTCTAGTAAATCACATTCTTTGGCAAAATCTATATCCAAACTAGTCATACGGGAGCCTCTAACAAATTGACCCTTTACTATATTTCTTTTACAATGTAAAGGGTGGACACTATTATAATGCAAGAAGGAATTACAGAATGTACTTTTTCAATAAACTCTAGTTTCCAACTTCTGATTTGTCTTATATATTTCCACATCTAAATATTGCAGAGAATCAGGTGAAATATTATAGGTGAATTTCAAAAAACTAGTAGTATTGTTTAAATAATCCATAAATTCCATAAATCTCTCATGACCTCCTATCCAAAAGATGACTATGTTATCCAAAAAGCTGCGATATAATATCCAAAAATCCTTAAATTTGGAACTTAAAATGAACTTCTCCTCCCATTTTGCCAACACAATGTTAGCAAATGTAGGAGCGCATGCTGCACCCATTGATACACCTTGTATCGGTTGAAAAAATTTACCATTGAAAATCAGGAAATTATACTTAAGTATTATTTCCATAAGTGCTGTACTTACTATTTTTTTCATTTTGAGTTAAATACTTATCCTGATATACAGTTTCTTCAAACATTTGCATACCCATTTCATATGGTATGCATGAAAAAAGATCTACAATATCAATGGTAACAAATATCAAATTATCCAGATACAATTCAGGTTAAGTTCTTTTAATAAGTCCCATGAATCTTTAAGTATAGTTTTTTTACTCACCCAAATATGTTTTGTCTTTAAATCCACATATTTTGCTAGTGGCAGAGTTTTGGACCCATCCACAGTTACAATTGGTTTGAGGGGTGGATTGGAGGGGTTTTTATGCATTTTTGGTATACCAAAAATAATGGGTATTTTCGGTTTGATCACATGCAGAAATTTAAAGATAGAGTCATCTATAAATTTTTCATATACCATATCATTTAATAACATATCTATTTTTTTATATGCCATATTCACTTTATTTCTTGAAACACATATATATTTCTTTTCATCTCTTAGTAATAAATTCATTTTCCCTTCATAATATATGTTCTCCATAATCACAATCCCCCCACTCTTATCAGGTTTCATAATTCTTACCTGGGAATTGTGTTTCAGTTCATTTAATACCTCATTTTCCTCCTTAATAAAATTATTTATATATTTATTTTTACCCTGAGATTTTCTAACTTCATTCTCCAAAACTATTTCAAAATTCTTAAGTTGGGGGTGTAAGGGTGGATTAAATATAGATTTTTTACTAGGCCTTTATTTTCTATATTATTTTTCTTTATATTATTTTTAGAGGCAAAAACCTCCAAATTAACTTTTCTCACAAATAATTTAATATCCAATAAGGTCCTAGTTAAATCACCCTTTACATAGGGTATATATTTTAACCCCTTACTAAGTAATTTAAAGTGCTCTTTGGTTAATGAAATATTACTAAAGTTATAAATGGAAAAGTCATGGTAAGTATTTTTAAAACTCTCCACTATAATCTCATCCTGTTTTCCACATGTCACACTAGGAAAAGGGGTAACATGTTCTAATATCTCCCCCTCCCTCTTCTCCCCCCCCATTCGAAAATTTCCTCTATTTACACCCTGTTGGTCATTCGCTCGTTCTTCTCTACCTAGAGGTGGAAATTCCAAGTCATAATCAAAGTCATTCCATTCATTTACCTTCTTTTTATTCATGAGCTCAAAGGAAATGTTGGTTTGTCCATTTAAAATGCTTTGCGAAGACACTATTGGTTGATTGGTTTTATTTTTAATATATAAGAGACAGTTGGTATTAATTTATTAGTATCTGATGAAGTCCGAATGTTGAGGACGAAAACACATGTTTTGTATTCTAAAAGCGTTAATGTTTTGAGAGTTTTTTTTGTTAAATAAATCGAGTGGGATAAAAGTTTTTTCGCTCTCCTGTTTAGCTCATTGCACTCGTTTTTAGATTCATTTTGAGAGTATACTGCAGATGGATATTAAAAAAAAAATAGGAATACAAAAACATTCCTAATAATTAATACACACCAAGTGTACTTTTAGCATAGCAGGTGGACATCAAGAATAACATTGTTACGTAGCATTTGTTAAGACAATGTTTAAGTTCTTCCAAAGAATTCTGGATATTTAATGCCATCAAGACATTTTTGTAATGAAAGGCAAGACAATGAGGAACATTGGGATAGCCTACGACGTATGTTGGACAGGCTGGAAGTGAGCGGACTACAGGTGGACTGTACATTTTGAAATACAAAATACATTATCATTATGCCTTTGACCAGAATGGATTGTGCAAATCAGAAAGTAATTTGGGATCTCTGCTAAAAGTACTAAAGCTCCAGAATGCACCATGAACAGTAGCCTACATAGGTTTGGTAAGTTACTACCAAAAATTTGTATTGATAATCATAATGTGACTAGCCATTAAATGATTTGCAGCAGTAGGAAAATGGACGAAGGACTGCACATTTTTAAGGAAGAAAAGAAACTGATCTCACTGAGGAATCACATTGATCTAGGTTTGCTTACGAGGCAGGAATGTGATGCATTACTATATGGAATCAGAACTGTCCACAATAGCACCAGGACAGTAGAAAGACAGAGAGAGAGAGAGAGAGAGAGAGAGAGAGAGAAGAGTGCACTTATCTCAAGGCCAGTGACTAAGTTATCATAGCTATGTCTGAAAACTTTTCAGCTGGGTCTGTTAACTAATGGTATTCAACCAATACTTACACAAGAAGAAATTTGCACTAATTCTGAACCATTAAAGACTGGTAACTGACTGAGGCCAAGAAAATGGAGTATCCAGGAAGACGACAGACCTGTTGCAGTGCTGGTTCTCCTCTTGGAGCAGCACTCGTGTAACGTTAAATAGAAAGAAGCAGAGTAAAGTGGTAATGCTGATGGATTATCAAGGCTAACATATAAGAAACCTGTGAAACTGGCATATTGGCTTCCATGGTAATGACCAGCTCTCCATGGCAATGTGTAGCAGTTGATCTTGCTGGTCCTTTTATGGTCTTTTTCTTAAATGCAGTGAATGCACACACAAAATAGCATGAAGCACTATGTGTGGAGGCAATAACAACTGATTTGACAATGTGGTTGATTTGTAAACATTGCACACAATGTGTGTGGCCATTGTGCAGTAGAAAGACCAAACCCTAGACTTTCTTAATGTAGAAACACAGTGAGTTTTTGGTGTACATAATACAAATAGGCTGTGGTATCTCTCAAATACATATATTAAGCTTTTGTGTTTTTGCTATACAACTGAAGATGATCAGTAGAATATATATTCACCCAAACTGCATTCACCCAAACTGCAGAATCCTACATAAACGCATTCTACGGACATCTCCAGGAATGCATGGATCATGCTATCCCAAACAAAACCAAGACCCAATCATCCAAAGGCAGGCGTCCAGTCTGGTGGACCCCTGCCATAAATAAACTGTACAACAGAAGGAGGAAGCTACTACATGATAGAGCAAAATCCCTAATAGGGAAGGCATCTCTGATCAGTACTAGCAAAAAATTACGATCCCTCATAAAATCCTCCAAGGCCAGCTTCGAGAGAAAAATTGCACAGGACACCAAAGACAATCATAAGGCTTTTTTCAGTTATGTTAGAAACCTGGGATGTAACTCCCAGACTTGTTCTGAGTTGATTCTAAACGACAAAAAATACACTGAACCCACAGACATCGCCAATATCATGGCAGACAGGTTCAGTGCAAACTTCTCCACCCCCTCCCCCCCAAAAGAGCAAGTATCTATCCCGGCAGAGGGCTGCCTCCCAAACATCTCAGATGCTCAGGTGAAGGCTGCCCTCTCCAAAGCAAAAAACACTGCTTCCATGGGACCAGATGGCGTCCCAGGTTCCATCCTACATGAACTCCAAGAGGAACTAAGCCCTCAAATAAAACAGCTATACAATATCAGCCTCACTACAGGATATGTGCCCACTGAATGGCGTACAGCAACAGTGGTCCCACTCCACAAAGGTGGAGCCTCTACGGACCCTGGAAACTATTGCCCCATAAGCCTGACTATCTTAGTCTGCAAGGCTATGGAGAGGATCATCATGGAGCTCATAAACAAAGACATTGGGGACCTACAGACACTAGATCCTACCCAGTTCGGCTTTGTCAAGGGCAGATCCTGCCTTTTGAACCTGGTTGACGTCTTCGAAACAGTCACCAAAGCCATAGATGAAGGGAAGGTAGTCCACACAGCCTATTCGGACCTTGCAAAGGCATTTGACACAATACCCCACTCGGGCATCATAGATAAGCTATCCAGCTTAAATATAAACCCCTATGTCACAAGATGGGTCGCAAACTGGCTCAAAGACAGAACCCACAGAGTGAGAGTTGCTGGAGCCATGTCAGACTCGAAACCGGTCACAAGTGGCATCCCACAGGGTTCTGTCCTGGGACCACTCTTGTTCGGTATATACTTTTCCGAGGTACAGGCAAACGTGGGAGGACTATGGCTCACCAAGTTCGCAGATGACTGCAAACTGGGCACCATAATCAACTCAAATACCACAGGCTGCGACCAGCATATAATGAAACCAACAAATATACTGAGAAAAAATTCACTTTATATATAACAGCAAAGCTTTCGGGTAAAACCCTTCCTCAGTACTAATATAAACACTTCTAAAAACCAGACAGGTTTATATACAGGTCAATAAAATCACATGATCAGCAGTCCAAAGATCATGTGACTACATTACACAAAATTTAAAAATAAAAATAAAAATATAACTTACATGGCATACTTTAACGCAATTTTGTATGTTGCAACTTAGTAAGAACAGGTTTCAATGTAATCATATTATTTAAACCTGGATAATGATCAGAATTAAACCGCAGAATCCACTCATACTCTTTTAACTCAAGTAAATTGTGACTGTCTCCACCTCTGGCAGTAGGCTGCATGACGTCTATAACTCTAAAGCAAAACCTATGCTCAGAACCAAACCTGGCTATATGCTTATAAAGGGCATTACTATCCACATTCCTCCTAATCTCTGATTTGTGCTCAATAATGCGTTCCTTTAATTTTCTAGTGGTCTTGCCCACATAGAATGAGGTGCACTTGACACAAGTAGCCAAATACACCACATTCGATGTGACGCAAGTAGTAGAAAAGTTGAAATTATAAATTCTACCACTAACAGGATGTGTAAATTTATAACTACTATCAGCTACAATATCAGAACAACATGAACAATTCAAACATCTATATGTACCTGGCTTGGTGGTAGAGGTCCTTTCAACAGATGTTCCTAGATCTTTAAAACATAACAAATTCTTTAAGGTTTTCATATTTCTATATGAAAAAAAAGGCCTATCACCCAAAACATCCCTGATTTCACTAGATGCCATCAATACAACCCAATTCCTTTGTATAATCTGCTTTACAAAACAAGTCCTAGTATTATAGCTGGTAATATATCTAATACAAGTTTTAGGGCGTTCCAAACTAACGGGACTACACTCACCCTCAAGAAAAGTTGGTCTCAACGTTGTCCTTCTATTAGCTATAGCCTTAGTTTTTAAATCCAATATCAAATTATTATCATATCCACTATCTAGAAACTCTCTAGACATCTCTTCCAATTGCAAATTAAACAGAGTATCATCAGTGTTTAATCTACTCACTCTGCTGAACTGTGAGGTCACAATCCCCTTAAAAACATGTGGGGCATGCATACTGGTATAATTAACATATCTCTCAGAATCTACTTCCTTTTTATAAATACTGGTATGAATAAGTCCTTCCACTAATTGTATCTTGACATCCAAGAAACCAATCATACTGTTAAAAACATCCATTTTAAACCTTAAAAAGTCTGTAGTTGCATTTAAATAATGGATATACTCATTCAACTGCAGTAACGAACCCTTCCAAACCATAATCAACTCTCCAGCTGACACAAACATCCTTCAAAAAGGTCTCACAGAGACAGATAACTGGTGCCAGCGCCATGGTTTAAAGCTAAATGCCAAAAAATGTATAGTCATACCCTTTGACAAAAACAATGTGCCCACAAATTACCACATAGGCGGAAACCCATTAAGTACAGAGAAAGTTATTAGGGACCTGGGGACCCAAATTGATAGCAATCTCTCCTTTGAAAACCACATTGCCAAAGTGGTTAGAAAGACCTTCTACATAGCCCACCTCCTCACGAAGGGTTTCACATCTAGGTCA
>NC_056727.1:765760640-765830640 GCF_019279795.1 Protopterus annectens
CCTCCGGTGGCCCTGTGCCACCTTCAGGTGGAAGCGCTGCAGGGGATGGGGCCCGTCCCCCCTCTGCAAGTGTGGCCAGAGGGGTTCGTCCACTCACCCTCCGCGGTGTCCGGTCTGTGGTGCAAAGGGAGATCCAAGACACTGTTCTTGGGCCCCTACGCCAGCTTGAGGCTCGTGTGGCACAGCTAATGGCCCCGGCCGTTGCCCCGCCTACACAGCCCCCAGCACAGCCCCGTCCTGGGCTGTGAAGGAACAGTGGCAACTGCCTATGGGTGGGGATATCAGTTCCACTGTTGCCATCTGTGGGCTCATGCATCTTGGAAATCCCAACCTCCGTCCCGTCAATTGTGTAACCCCCATGTGTGTCATACACCCCTGTATGCGTCTTGTCTGTCTTGTCTGTTAACCTACCCAACCTACCTCCCCAGCTATACCGACTTCCTTCACCTGACATACCACTCTCACCTGAAAAAAAAAAGGGCACTCTGTACCCACAAAAATTACGCCCCATACATAGCTGTCCATGTCGCACACATGTCTGCTTGACATTGAAACAGTTAATTACAATTGGCTCTACAACAACTATTAATGTTGTCCTGACACCTCTCTCAGGGGTGAAAGGTTTCTAATGTCTCACCAAAATACATGGAAATGCACAGCTGTTGCTGCCAAAGACATGGGCATCTATGGGCCTTACCTACATCCCTCCTGCAAATCCCACGCTTGTTTCCCTACTGTCTTACCCTCTTTGTGACCCCTTTTCACCACTTTCCTGTCACCCCTTTTTCTTTTTTTTCAAAGAAATTAGCTGGTGTGCTTGTGTAGCGGAGCTCACCGCCAGTCGCATGCGTGAGCTCAGCAAACAGCGCAGACCTGGTTTAAAGTGCTTAAAAGTGCCTTTATGGCACTTTGATTGACAGGTGCTGTACTCAGTTTGAAAGTTTGCTAAGAAAATAAATTCCCACTGTCAGTCTCGAACCCAGGACCTTGGTAACATTAGTCTGTATGACCTACCACTAAGCCATGCCTGCTTTACAAGAACAGACTGCTAAAATAAATATAACATGTAATAGTAGGAATCAGTATAAAGGCAATATAGGAGATGTACTATCCAAAGCATGTCAGGTAGAGTTTTAATGGCCAAATTACTGGATTCCCATACTAGTTCAGTGTGAACAGAAACAGCCCTGCTACCTGTTAGCTTGTACATAATAATGTAAGGTAATGTACATATGTGAAGGTATGTATATCTACACATACATATATATAAATATATATTAATACATATGAAATATAGTTGTAGGTCTCAGTAGCCATACACACTCACTACAGGAAACAGTGAAGATATATGCAGCAACCAGAATCTGCAACACAGCCTGGCTCCTGTGAGACCTACTAAGCCCTTTAACTGCTTAAAGGTGCCTCCAGCACTTTGATTGATAGGCCCTATACTCAACTCAAAAGCAGAATATGAGCATACTAGTAGGCCCTACCACAAGACCATTGTAACACTAGTCTGTATGACCTACCACTAAGCCATGACTCTCATACAGGAATATAGTGCTAAATAAGTGGAACACGTAATAGTAGGAATGAAGATAAAGGCAATATAGTATGTCTACTACCCAAAGCATGTCATGCAGACTTTTATAGTCCCAATTACTGGGTTCCCATACTAGTGTAGTGTTAACAGAAACAGCCCTGCTAATTGTTAGCTTGTACCCAATAATGTCAACTAATGTACATATATGAAAGTATGTATATGTACACAGATATATATATATATATATATTTATATAGCAATACATATGACATATAGTTGTAGGTGTCAGTATGCATACACACTCACTATAGGGAACAGGCAAGATAAATGCAGCAACCTGAATCTACAACACAGCATGAAGCATGGTAGATGTACTAACCTTCACACTCACAAAACACTGTCAACAGCATACCAGCATGGTCCACGCCCTACAATCTGAAAGGGCAACGCCTATCTCACATACCCTTTTATAGCAGTGTCCTGAAATCACAGTGAGACATGCAATCAGTACACACCCAGCTGCATGCAATTAGCAAATGCTGCCTTACAATTGGTGCAGAGGCCATCACATGGACCTATGCAGATACCTACAAAAGCAATGAGTACCCACACTACACTCATGCAATACATTCATTGCACAAAACTGACAGAGAAAGAGAGAGAGACAGAGAGAACAAAACAGAAATAAAGACAGCCAGCAGCAAAACCAGCAGCAGCAGCAGCAGCAGCAGCAAACTTCAAGCAGCACCAGTGACACACCAACAGCTGCCACAAACACAGGTAATGCAAAGTAGCAGGTTAATCCTGTGTATACTGTGACACCTCCAAATGTATCATAGTTCACTATCTATAGGTATGTCCATGAGATAGGTTGTGTGTACATAGTCATGAAATATAAACATATGTAATATTGTTGTACATGTGGGCCATAACTAACACTTCCATAGCTTAGATTGTGCATATGATGCAGTAGTTCCCAGGGTCAGTAGAGGTTCCTCCTCATTGGTGTGGGACCACTGTGTATGTATGGCACTGTTCAGGTACATATCCTGTAGTATGGCCAGGGATTAATATCAGTCTGTCATGTGGTGCTATGTCCTCCAGGGGTGAATGTAGCACACATCCAGGGATACCATTTCGTAACAGTGATGATATGTGTTCTGCAATGATGAGGGTGGCTCTCACCTGGACATGTGAGAGGATAGGGAGGTTACAGTCATCTGGGATAACTAATAACACGTGTGTAGGACAATGGGGGTACCTGCACCTAAACTGTCTGCAACAATGTTGGCAATATCTGTGCATTTGGTGAATGTGAAGCATCTTAACACTGCAGACAACAGATGCCTTCCTGTCATGTGAATCTGCCCTGTGCTGCAGTAGCCTCCTACTATTGTTATACAATATGCCTGTATCTGTAGTCCACTGGACAGGATTAATAAGTGGTGTGCAGTTGTTCTGGGTTAGATAACTGTGTGCACAGTACATGCAGTATGTGGGATGTCTGTGGTAAGCATATGCAAAGGTGCTGGCGGTGTGTGTTGTGGCTTCCACTGGCCCAGTGGGCTGCATGGATAGCATCACTGTCATAACTACTGAATAACTGTGTAATAACATGCATACATAGCAAGGTAGTGTACTGTGCTTGTGGTGTTGTTCAGATATGTATATCCAGGCTGAGTAATGTGTGTCCACATCACAGGGTTGGATGGCAGCACACATCCAGTATGTATGGATGAACACCCAGAATGTGTCAGACGTGTCACCTGTGCAGAAGTATCTGGCCATTACCTGTGCATCCCCACAACGCACACACATGCAACATATGGCAGATGTACTATAGCAGTACACACATGTTCATAGGTTCATACTAGGCTATCTGCCCGAGGGCATTTACAAGCCTAGCCCATCGTTTGTGGCTTACGCCACCCCTTTAGTATGGGGAACCATACCCATTATTTTGCTGTGCCTCTGTCGAGCAGTGACACGGAGGTAATCCCTGGGGTATATCTGCGATCTCCCATCCATTGGTCAAGATTTCTCTTGAACAAGGCCAGCGGTGCTCTGCCTCACATATACCGTGATTTTGTTCCACAGCATAGGGAGTCTTTGGGTGATGAATCTATCCCTCCAGCATGTCCTATTAATAGCCGTGTCGAGGTTTAAGTCTCCGCCCTTGTGGCTCTGATGGATCTAGGTTTTTAGGTGAAGCATATTCATCAAATCTGGGTTTGACATGGCCTTGTATGTTGGGCAAAGGTCACCTCTGAGCAAGCGGTAAGTGACTGAATAGAACATACATGGACATGCTGGAGGGCAAATTCTAACTGAGAGGCTCCCTTCACTCTGTAATGAGCTCGAACAGTTGAGAATGAACAGTTCATAGGTTCATACTAGGCTATTTGCCCTAGGGCATTGGTAAGCCTAGTAGAATGTGTTTGTCTTTTGCCACCCAATCACAAGTTATGCGGCTATGCCCTTGTCCGACTTTAGTATACTTTGCCTCTGTCTAACAGCGACATAGAAGTGATACCTGGGGTACAACTATGATCTCCATCCACTCATCCAGATTCCTATGGAAGAGAGTCAATGAGGACTCTGCCTAACCAGTAGTGTGAGCTCATTACAGAGTGAAGGGAGCCTCTCGGTTAGGAATATGCCCCTCCAGCATGTCCATGTATGTCAGTGCTGAGGTCCAGATCTCCTGAGCATGTGGCTGTATGGGACTCTGATTGCCTGAGGTGCATCACGTTCATTACTGCTAGGTAGGACATGGCTGTATATGGCATGCACAGATTGCCTCTGAACAGGCAGTATGCCACTGAGTCCAGCTGGATTCACTTTACCTGGGCAGCATATGACATCTGTGTGAGCCATTGCATCCCCTTGATGATGTACTGTTGTCCTGTACCAGTTGCTGTAGGTGTCTGGTTAGGTACATCCCAAAAGGTGCATTATGCAATTATAGGCCTGATGATGGATGAGTACAGAGGCACAGTGACCTATCGTGCCATACATGTGAATCAGTCATGATTAGCTGGGCTATATAACATGTCTGTCAATCCACGTTGGCCATGTGGTAGACAAATGACAGACCGCTACCATGTTTCTTCCCCAGGTCCCCAACTCGTCTTCTGTACTCAATGGCCTAACACCTATGTTGTACTGTGCCACCAATGTGGGCGTGGGAATCTGCATTGAATACTGATACTCCCCTCCCTTGTTCAAGTGTTGTGGCCGACAAGAATGGTAACAGCTATAACGTGGTAGTACTGGTGTGCTCCTGTGAAACCTGAAACAGGTTCATGTTACTGCACAGATATCGATGTCCAGAATGCTAGGTAGGGTTTTGGGTGCGTGCATCCTTGGGTCTAGACATCCAGTGTTGAGTAGCATCACTCTTACTTCCTCATCCTTTGTGATACAAATGGATGTGGGTTTGCCTTATGAGCCTTGCCTAATACAGGCACTATGGGTGTAGCAGGAGGCTCCGCCAAATGTCAATAGGACTGTGGTGACAGGTGCAAGCTGTCCATAGCAAAGCATACCACCCCAAGATGGCAGGCATTGGCACACCTGTGAATGACACCAGTATGTCAGTCAATTGTTGGAAGGGATCATCGTGCCTTGATATTGTGGCATTGTTCTAGGTGAGGGTAGGATGCTACTCAAGGTCAGGGTCAAACTGTCTCGGGCTACATGTTCAGAGAGCTCTGTAATGTCTCATGTCATGTAGTCCAGGGAGGAATGTGTCAGGCCATTCACAGCAGCATGGACATTGACTGAGTCATACCTGTACCTGCCTTGGGGTTACCTGACTGTTTGTGTTATGTGGCAGTTCATAGTGCCTGACAGGCTGCACACCGTGACCCTCACCTCGTTAAGCCTGGTGAACGTGATGTGAGTGTGCCTGATGATAGAGGCACCTAGTACAGGTGTATGAGGTGTGTTGTTAACTGTTAATGGCTGTGAGTGTTCAGCACATTGGCTTTGTGTGATATGTGTTGCACATGTTCGTTTATGTGGTAGTGGTTGCCTGGATGTCTGCTTAGGAGGTCTCTGCTGCATAGGCAGAGCTGTGGTCTGAGCCTACAAGTATGATCATGTGTGATCATGTGTTAGGTCCGCTGTTGTGGTAGGTCTACGTGAGACTGGAAGTGTAGTGAGTGATCCCCTTTGCCACGTGACTGGTTATGGCGGTATTGAGTAGACAGAGCCTAGCCTCCAGTCTGGTATATGGTTGCATCACTCACATGAGTTTGAATTTGTTGTTAGGAGGAGGGGTTGTCTGTGTACATGCATCTGTTCTAACATTGTCTCTGGAGTACCACACTCACCAGCTGGACTGAGGAGGGAACTGACAACTGACCTCTGGACATGCTAGAATACTATTGTGAACTCTGTAATCACTAATGATTGAAAACAAGGTCCAGTGGGGAGTGAGGGTGTACTGACATTACCTACAACTGCTGACTGATATAAAAGCGTCAGTGAGCAAATGCCAGGTAACCTAAGTGCAATGTGTCACAATGAAGTAAATGCAACAATGACAAGCAGTCACTTGCTGTCATGTGTAACATGGAAGTACGTACAGTAAGCAATGCAGATAACAGTAGTGAGTCACACATGTGTTGCAAAGATGTGTACTATGTGGAAGTAGCATACCAGTGAAATAACAAGCTAACAGATAACAAGCATATAAACAAAGGTAGATGCAGGAGGCCTGGATGTAGTGTTTGCTACAACAAACAAGGTGTAGCAATGTCAGTAAGATACAGCTCAGATATGCAGGCACTATAAACCTGAAACCAGATGTCCCCAGCTATGAATGGCAGAGTACAGCCTATTGTCACACATGAGTGCAGACCACAAACCTCGTTAATGTTAAATAACTGGCCTGAAGGCCAACTGCCCATACCAGAAGTAATACACTTGTACACTGGGCCCACAATCAGCAGTTCCCAACTTCAATGGATGAAAGATATGTGTCCTGCCACCACAGTGCTTGCCACCAACCTCCCTAATGTAAAACAACTGGTCTGAAGGCCAAGTACTTAGTACAAATGACATAGAATGATAGCTACACTGTAATCAGGTTTTAACCAATCAGTAATAAGTAGAAGTTAACACTACCTGTATAGAATGTGTACCATGTATTGTTGAGATACTATGCTGATAACCTGTTTGTGTACCTTTCCAGATAGACATGGCACCTAAACGGAATCCTGCCTACTCTGCTGCAGAGGATGGCGTGATCCACCAGAGCCTGGTGCGTGACTATGCCATCCTGTTCTCACGCACCACCCAGAATCAGCAGGAGAGGTCTGCACTGTGGCAAAACCTTGTTAGCAGGATAAATGATGTTGGCATGCATGATAGGACATATGAGCAGGTGAGACATCACTGCAGTGATTTGATAAGAAATGTCCGCCAGCGTGCTGCAGATATCCGCAGGCAACAGGCTGCCACAGGTGGGGGTGGCCACATCCCCCTCACCAGACAGGAGGGGCTACTGCTAAGTGTTGTGGATCCAGCCCCAGAACAACAGCAACCATCATGCATCCTGATGGAGGTTGGATCCACACAGCAGCAAGACAGCGAGCGTGCAGGTAAGATGCCATATTCATTTATTGTTATTACTTTTACATTTGTTGACCCAGATAGTCTAGCTGGATATAAGTTCATTTTCAGTAGAGGCCTGTGGAGAAAAGCTCCACACATAACGTAATAAAGGCAGACAGACAAGTTGTCATTACAGACAGCCAACATAATAGAATTGTACACCAGCCTGTTAATTAACTCAACATACATGTAAGGAAGTCAAACAGTTTAGACTCATACACAATGTACCGTTGGTTTCAAAGCAATCCTACCTAAAGCATAATGGTTATGCAATAAGGCAAAAGCCATATACATAATAGTTAGGGCTCAGAAGGGTAGAGAAGTAGAAGGAGTATGACAGATACAATGATATGGAAGAGGCAGGAGTCAAGAAGGGAAGTGAGGAAAAGAAGGAAGACAGTCAAGAGGAGGTGGGAGGGATGGGAGAAGTAGGTCAGAGCATAGAAGGACATCAAGGTGAAAGAAACAGGGTAGAAGCTAGTTTCTATGCACAATGAGGGGTTAAGGGTGAAGAGAGGGTAGGGAGAGGGACGTTAGCCTGGACTCCAAGAAGAACAAAGCCAGTGGTTTTGGAAGTACAGTTTGAGTTGACGTTTGAAGAGAGGTAAGGGTGAGATTAGAGTTAACTCCTAGTATGTACATATGACTGTTCTGTACAATGTTACTTCATGCACGCATAAGGTGTGCATGTGGTATGTATCTGTCATCATGATATATATACAGACATGATGTGCAGCTGATGTGTATAAGGGAACTAGTGTACTACTGTACTGTATCATGTGCAAAATGAATGGCACACATGTGCCCACTGACATTACTCTCTTCACACGTCCAGGTCCCTCCCATGTAGCAATGAGGCAGGCCATACATGCTGGTGAGTCTTTTTAAAATTATCTGTAAAACAATTTATAAAACTAGGAAGAGTAGTGTAACTCTGTAGTAGACATGCTGGTGACACAATAACTGTAATTGACAGGTAGTAAATTGAGTAGTGTAACACGGTACTGATGTGTGTGTTTACTGTGGGGTGTGCATGTGTGCAAGTGTGCCTGTGCCCAAGTGTGCATGTGTGTTAGTGTCCATGAGTGCATGTGTCCATTTCTGAATGTGTGCATTAGTATTGAAGTGCATCTCTTTCAAATATGTATTGAGATTGTAATCTGTGTTCCATGTTTTCCTCCCGTAGGTTCTGGTGCTGCTCTGGTGACCTGCAGCAGGGAACCTGAATCTTGTGCCCCAGGTACTGATGATGATGAAATGTCTATAATGGTGCAGGAAGGTGTGTCTGGGTCCGCCATTGGTCAGCCAATTGACAGTACACAGCTTTCAACCCCGTCAATGCGCACAGTCATCCTGCCGTTACATCCTTTGTCACCATTGTCCCTAGGTGATGGACAGTCAGCAGTGGGCATAGATCAGGGTAATGTGGTACCTGTGGTACATGCATCCTCACAAGGCAGCCATGTGCAGAGGCCTCCAATGGTACCACGCAGACAGTCGCCCATGGGTTCTCGTGGGGGCATCCGTGGCCGTACTGCCTCTGGCCGGCGTGCCCAGGAGGTATGTCAACCTCCACTATGTTTAGAACTGTCATGCAGGCACAGGCATGTATGGAAAGGTACACCAGACAGGGTCTGAGGGAGCTGAGAGCATGTCGCATAGCCATGACAGACGGCATGCATGATGTTGCGAATGCTATCCGTAACTTCACAGATGTCGTTGACAGACGTTGTGGGGGCATAGAACAGCTGCTCCACAACCAGATGTCCATGGGCCAGGGTGATGGTGTGCGTTTGCGGTGTCGACGTGGCCGTATGCCAGCAAGAGCACCAGCTGGCAGTGGCCGCGGACGACAACGGGCCCACTCGTGTGCCTCAAGTGCCAGCACCAGCCCCAGCAATGCTGGGTCTGTGCTGTCATCCAGACGCCCCAGGAGACCACGTGCACATGGCTCTGGACAGTCCCAACAGGGAACTGTGTCCAGTCAACACACCCCTGCTTCCGATGACAGTACCCAGTCTGGGTTAGTACCGGATACGGCCCGTAGCACCCCTGCCAGGCACAGGTACCTTGTCCGTGCCCACAGACACTGATCTGGATGACCTGACAGGTGCAGTCTGTGGCTGTCCACAAAACCCTGTACATGGCAGCCATTATGTGGGACTGTGTGCGTGCTTACACACATGCAGAAACCTGGAAACCTAACACCTAGGGCAAACACATACACACACACACTGCACCAACAACGGTCCACCCTGTACTGCTGCCCCTCACAAACACACATACACACACATGTCAATTGGTGTTACCAGTGGCCGGCTTGGGCATAACTAACCCACACCCTGTGCATATGATGACACTGTGCCACCTCCTGCATACTACAACATCGGTGCAGGTAAAGGTAAACACGTTGCTGATGCACAGGGTGACTACATAGATGTATATAAGTAGTAACATGTTGGTAACTGTTGACTGTTGCAGTATAAATGTGTGTATATCCCAGCAGTCCTGCTACAGTAACTGTATGAATGTCCTCAATTGTTATCTGCACCCATACTACTTAACAAAGTGTACCAGCTGCACACCATCACATGCTAACATTGACTATGGCAATGCATCTTGTGCTGTTATGTAGATTCAGCTACATGTATCTGTTCTGTCACACATGCATTTATACACACCCTGCTACCCACACACATGCACACACTCACCTGCCATTCCCATTATTTATCACCCTACATGAGTAGCTGTTGATACATGACAGGTACACATTTCAGAAGTGCACTATGTTGTTTACTACTGGCATCCGCTTCTCTACCTGTACTCACAGGGTTCATGCAACCTCATCAGTTGGAAGATGTAATGTGCATCAGGTACTGTAGTACCCTGATTGCCACAGCAAACATGTTTCCCATACGGAAATGCACACACAGACACATCCCACATCCACACACTTGCCACATTCAGGCTTCAGAACACTATCTAGGTATATTCGGTACATGTGCGTGTTACAGTAGCATGTAACACTATACTGAGTACTGGCAGTTAGTTGTCTGTTGTCATGTTGTCTGTATAGAATAAAAGAATTGTTTGATTATCCTACTCCGTTTTGTGGACATTACTTGAAGAAGTGTTACCTTACATGTGTTATCAGTACCACCACCTTCTGTTTTGTAGTTTTGTTTGTATAGGGTGCTATCAACATCACTGCTTGTTAAGGGTAATAACCACCCTGCAGTGCATAGCCCCATGTGGCAAAAGCCACATCCCACCCCATCATTGTGCACACACACTAACCCCACCAACAGTAAAACACATACTTTCCATGTGCAAGATTCAAACCCATACCTAACTGTGCAATGACAGTAGAAACAGACACATTAGCAGAGTGTGCTATTTGCAGTAGTTGGAGAAATCCTTACTAATGCTGTACTTAGAGGGTGCTGACATCATCTGTGTGTAGGAGGAGGGATGTGCACCTTGTAGTGTGTTCTCCCAGTTGGCAAAAGGCAGTTAACCCTCCCAGCATAGTGCACACACATAAACCACACTCATACTAACACACATACATTCCCTTTGCAGGATTCAAACCCCTACCTAACTACGTTATGACACTGAAGAAAGAGCATTAGTAGAGCGCTATGCAAATTATTTGAGGACTTTGCTACAGGTGATATAGTTATACAGTCCTGACATCATCACTGTTTCAAAGGGGATCTGCATCCTGTACCATACTGTCACGGTTGCTAATAGGGACATTTCCACACACACACATCGATGTGTTGGTGGTTTTGCATATGTGGGGGATCCAGAACTCCAGTGTGATTAGTATATGGTTTGATTGCAACAATGAGGGATATACTCCCAGTGGTGAGCAGTTTGTACTCATGTTTGTAAAGATCAGCTCTATTATATCTGCCCCTCTTGTGGGAAGGTTGGTTACCTGTTCCATAGCCAAAGAATGTCCGATCAATGGGAACCTTAGAGCTTGGGTATTGTGGCTTGTGTAATGTTCACAGTCTATGTTTGGGTAGCTGGCATCACCCAGTATGATGGTGTTTGCAGAGTAATCTAAACTCTCCTGTGTCAGCATGAAGGCTGTGTGGGAGACCTGAGTTTGAGAGGGTGCTGTAAGAGCTCCTCTGTGTCTCTTTCCATGTGGTCCAGGGAGGTGCGTCCCAACAGGTAGCTGACTGTGACCCTCCCTTGCTCTGTCTGGAGGCGGCACGTCTGTCAACAGCTCATGTCAAGCAAGTGCACACCCCTCATAAATGATGTGGAAACCTTCAAAGGCCCAAGGCCTGTTGAAAATATGGACCAGACTGCAGATACCTGTATAGAGTCATTCTGTGGACACATTCAGGAATGCATGGATCATGAAGCCACATATGAAAGCATGACCCAATTCTCCAAAGGCAGATGTCCTGGGCGCCGGACACCAGCCATAAACACACTATACAATAGAAGGATGGCGCCAATACATGATACAACAACCTCCCAAAATGTGAAGGCACCACTGATGAGTATTGGATGCAGTGGCGGCTGGTGACTTCAAATCACAGGGGGGCTGCAGGAGACAGCTGAATGGGTGGGGTCAAGGGGGGTGTGGTCAACCAGAAAGGGGAGGAGCTATGCACAAAACCACAAAAAACTAACTTTAATTAAATACGCTGCCCTGGGTGGCAAACCATCATTATGAAAGTCCAATCAAGACAAAAATAAGTGTAGAAGAATAAAAATATTTCAATGCATTGGCTGCATGACAGCTTACTTAATATCTAGATGGAAACAAAAGGTTGTGAGGCATGAAAAAATAAATTACTTTTTAAATACATTACTGGAATGCCAGTCAAAATCAAGTATAAGAAAAACCAGAAGCACTCAACTCAAACCACTTCTCCTTGCACTGCAGTCCTAATTATAATATATTCAGCTTTATTAAAGTACCAAGTAACATGCTGAAAGTAGAAATCTATGTGATGCCCCACTTGTAAAGATGTTACATATCCAAAAAAGACCTGCTGCCTGACAACTTGTTTCATGGGGAAAACATGATAAAAGTAAAAAATGAAAGCAAACAAGAAACAAGCTCAAGATACATTGCTTAAAGGATTACTGTACAGGTTATGGACCACACATGATTGGCATTCTGTTTAGTTTACGGGTAAAGTCTGTAGAGATGACTGGAAGTCTCCAACAAGTGTAATGAGCTTTTTAAAATAATGGAATCCTGTCCTTTAATACCCAAGGCTTATACATTATCTAGTCAAGTATTCTCTGCATGGCAACAACAGAAAGGCTTTCAATGTTGGCAATTCTTTAACAGTATGCTTATTAAAGCTTACTTGCATCTTACGATCTCAGACAAGCTTACCTTATGGTCATTAAAGCATTGCTACTTAAAACACAGAGCAACAGGCACTTTGAGTAATAAGCATAAATCAACAGTACAAAAATATGACAGAAACCAGACCATTCTGCAAAATCAAGGACAGATGAAAAGCCACTGTAGTACTTATGCAGTGTGTCCTCCCCATCCAAGGTAGATACAACTACTCCTTGCCTTGCTTGGACACATCCAGAGTCACTACATGGGGGAGTG
The DNA here is from genome assembly GCF_019279795.1 of Protopterus annectens. NCBI lineage: Eukaryota > Metazoa > Chordata > Ceratodontiformes > Protopteridae > Protopterus > Protopterus annectens. Next base: position 765,773,408 of record NC_056727.1, read on the forward strand.
GGGTGCAACAAGCATGTCACAATTTGAAATCTCACTGGCTGACTGTGATGGCCCTGACGCATTTGTCATACCTCTCAACCTCAAGAGCAAGAAATCTGGACAAAGCCATACACAGAAGTGGGACAAAGGCCCAACAATAAGGACAATTTTTAAATATTGCTCTAATAAACTTAGAAAGATAATAGAATAGGTCTTGCATTAGTATGAATTTTCTGAAGGGTATAAAATCTGAAACTCAAATGTCTGTCATTTTCTAACTTCAGTCTTTAGTGATGTCACTAATTTGCCAAAAACACAATTTTATGAAAAATGGACAAAAACGTGATGCAAAAATATAAAATAGACACACAATACAGCTGCTACCTGTCAAAGAAGGACACTTTAATATTAGTACTGCTACCTTGAGCAGCTGACAAAATATAAAAGAATCTACATGCATTTCAAGTAATCTATAACTTTGATTATTACAGTTATTTCTTAATTGTAAACCCTCCATGTTTTCTTCCAAAATTGCTATTTTATGGAGGGATTATAAGGGGAAGAGCAACATTTTGAGCCAAAAATTGGGGACAGTTGAGAGGTTGGCTATGCCTAATTCTATAAAGCAATTTATTTGCATGTACCTCTCAACCTGTTAATGCAGTAAATCAGAACAAGGCCAAATATATTGGGGCACATATAAACAGTACTAAAATTGCTCTTGTATAAATTGAGACAGTTGATACAACAGCTCTTACTTTAACATGCATTTTCTGAAGGTTATGAAGTCTGAAACTTAGAGTGACTTCTGGCAAATCATTTAGGAATTAAAACTACAAATTTTATGAACAAACCAAAAATAAGAAGCAAAAATCTATTCATTCTTTGAAAATCTGGACAGTTGGTAGGTATAGTTCAGCTGGGCCTGTCTGAGTTTGCTGCCCTTCCCCCCCTGACAAAACAATGGTTGAATGGAGCCTCTGCAGCCATTCCAATGAACCATTATACTTGGCTATTTCACTCCATTTACCATAAACACTAATGTGCATACTGCTTTACTTCTATGATGAGTTGGACTTCATTTGAAAGTTTTATTTTGTATTTTACTGCACAGACACTAAGTCATCTGTTAAACAAAGCAATGCAGTCTCACAATGAAAACTTAGCATTAAAACTTCTCTGCCCTTGAAACTCACATTCATTGAAACAGCATTGAAACCCACATTCAAAGAAAATACATTTTGCCAGTGGCAGATAAAGATTAATTTTGGGCTGTTTTCGAATCATAGGCTCCTTGCATATGAAACATACATGTGCTCTTTGATACACCTTCCTCATTGTACTAAAATTATATTCCTTGTACAATACAGTACACTTGTTACAGGATGTTTTAAATTTGTTTTGAACATTTTTTCCAGTAAGCAATGAAACAAACCATATGCACCCATAATGGCAAAACTGCCCAGTTGAGAACATTTATCATAAAAAAAAGTCTACTCAGACTTCCACAGTCCACCACTATTAGTAAATATACACAATTCCACAGTCCACCATTATTAGTAAATATGCACAATTCCACAGTCCACCATTATCAGCAAATATGCACAATTCCACAGTCCACCATTATCAGTAAATATGCACAATTCTACAGTCCACCTTTATCAGTAAATATGCACAATTCTACAGTCCATTATCAGTAAATATGCACAATCTCTGAAGTCAGTCATCTAAATAATTCCACATTAAAGAAATCTGTAACTAATGAAGTGGTTGCTGCTAGCAATCACCTTTATATTTCATGGTTTCATCGAAAAATAAAGTGTCTGTTGCCCTGAGAATAAATTGTCTATATTACATTAAAAATGATAAGCTAGTAATAATATTGCAAAAGGAAATGGATGGCAAACTGATAACGAACTCATAGTTAGTATCTTCACCAAGGAGAACATTCTCAGTACGGCAGCATCTACCCCTTGTGGGAGTAGAACCCACAACCTTCTGCATCAAAAGCAAGTACACAGCCTGTTGTGCTATAGTATTAACTTGGCAAAGCACTAAACTTCTATTCCCTGCAGCTCTCAGTTCCTTGTAAAATCTACTCAATACTCAACTGCATCTCAACCGCAGCTCAAGAAAACTGGAAAAAGCCAAAATGTATTGGGGTCAAAAGCCCAAAAACAGGGACACATTAAACATTGCTTGTATAATCTTGGAAAGTTGCTAGAATAAAATGTTGTGTTGCCACCATATATTTTACTGCCAAGGTCCCTGAGCAAAAAACAGTCAGAGTAACATACCACTACGCCACATCAGCTGCTTTGTAAAAAAGAGGAAGACTGAAACTTAAATGGCTATCATTTAGTGAATTCAGTTCTCACCATAGCTGTCAACCTCTTAGTACAAAACACCTGGACAAACCCAGTAGTGAGGGAATACAGCCCTCAAACATATTCAGTGAATTCAGTTCTTGCCATAGCTGTAAACCTTAGCACAAAAACCTGGACGAAGCCAATAATGGGGGAATACAGTCCCAAAAATAGGGACAAATTTAAAATATTCATCTTATAAACTTCGAAAATTGCTAAAAAAAAAAAAAAAAGGTTGTGCTACTATGTATTCTAAAGAACATGAAGTTGGAAATTCAAATGCCGGTCAATTTTACTGCGGACAGAACAAAAACAATTTTCAGCAGAGACGCAGGGATTAAAACTGCAGACACATCTTTGTAAAATGGCAGGGCACCAGAGCAAATCCACACAAACACAGGCAGGAGATGCACACTCCACACAGAAGCCACCCCAACCAAGAATCAAACCAGAAAACCTATAGCTGTGAGGCAACAATACTACCACCACACCATCAATTATGCAAGGAATTAAACATTCAGAAACCTGAAGTCTGAAATTCAAATGCCTGTCAATTTTACTGCGGACAGAACAAAACAATTTTCAGCAGAGACGAGGGATTAATACTGCAGACACGTCTTTGTAAAATGGCAGGGCACCAGAGCAAATCCACACAAATACAGGGAGGAGATGCAGACAGAAGCCACCCCAACCAAGAATCAAACCAGAAAACCTATAGCTGTGAGGCAACAATACTACCACCGCACCATCAATTATGCAAGGAATTAAACATTCAGAAACCTGAAGTCTGAAATTCAAATGCCTGTCAATTTTACTGCGGACAGAACAAAACCAATTTTCAGCAGGGATTAAAACTGCAGACACGTCTTTGTAAAATGGCAGGGCACCAGAGCAAATCCACACAAACACATGGAAGAGATGCAGACTCCACACAGAAGCCACCCCAACCAAGAATCAAACCAGAAAACCTATAGCTGTGAGGCAACAATACTACCACTGCACCATCAAATACACAAGGAATTAAACATTCAGAAACCCTTAAGTCTGAAATTCAAATGCCTGTCAATTTTATTTAACATTTTTTAATCAGGACAGTCTGACTTGGAACAAATAAACAATTTTCAGCAGAGGCCCAGGAAGAAATAATGCAGACATGTCTTTGTAACATGGGAGGACACAAAAGCAAACCCACACAAACACAGGGAGAAGATACAGACCCCACAAAGAAGGAACCCCAGCCAAGAATCAAACCCAAGAACCTGCAGCTGTGAGGCAACAATGCTACTACTACACCATCAAATATCAAGCATTGCAATATTTAGAAACCACAGATATTATGAGGAACAGATCAGATCGAATATGAGGCAAAAATCTGAATTTTTTTTACAAATGGTGGTGGGTAGGGAACTCAAGTCTTTAACACCTGCATACAGGGTACAGGGTTCAAGCCTGAGGCATTCCCTACCACACCACCTGGGGCATTTACACACACACACACACACACACACACCAGTAAAGCACAAGCACCATACACAAACTCCAGTAAAGCACAAGCACCATACACAAACTCCAGTAAAGCACAAGCACCATACACAAACTCCAGTAAAGCACAAGCACCATACACACACAAATAAACATTGTAAATTAAAAAGCACAAGCACCATACACACACAAATAAACATTGTAAATTAAAAAGCACAAACTCCATACAAATAAAAATAAACATTGTAAATTAAAAGGCACCTTACCTGAATACATCCAGTTAACGTACATACATCCTTCCCGTGCAATACTGAAGACCCGCGAGATCCCAATGCTCCTTCCCGACGCCGACGAGATCCCTAAGGCTCTGTCCCGAGTCCCTGCTGCTCCTCTTGCAGTCCGGACGCGACCCATAAGGGTCTGTGCACTGTAAAAGTGCACAGACGTCTCCTTGTGTCCCCCTATGAGGACGGCCGGACTGCCTTGAGCATGCGCATAGACCGATAAGTCGGGACTCGGTCTATGCATGCTTGAAGTCCGCTAATTTTAAAAATAATTTTTTTTTTCATTTTTTCTTTCTTTTTTTATTTTTGAGGGGGCTGCAGTCCGGCAGCCCTATGCCACGAGCCGCCCCTGATTGGATGACAACTACAGGCACCCATATGATTGTCTAAGGCCATCTTTGAGAGAGGATTCCACAAGCCACTGAGGATAATCACAAGGCTGCCTGTAGTTATGTTAGTAACCTGAGTGGTACTACCCAGATATGCTCAGAGGTAATACAATATGTCACACAAAATATAAAACACACAGACATTGCCATCATCCTAGTGGACAGGTTCAATGCTGCCTTCTCTCCCCACCACACCAAAAGGGAACATATGTCTGCAGCACAGTGCTTCCCCTGACATCACAGATGCTCAGGTAAGAGATGCCCTTCCCAAAGCAATAAACACTGCATCAATGGGACCAGACAGTGTCCCAGGCTGTGTCCTACATGAACCACAAGAAGAGCTACACCCAGACATAACACCACTGTTCAATCCCAGCCTTAATACGATATGTGGCCAGAGAGTGGCATACAGCAACAGTGGTCCCTCAACATGCAGGTGGTGCTGTCACGGATCCTGGACACTACTCCCCATATGTCTGACTAGCTTTGTCTGCAAAGCTATGGCAAGGATCATCATGAACCTCACATATCTAGATATTGTGGACCTACAGACATGTCACCATACACAGTTTGGCTTTGTCATTGGCAAATCCTGCCTATCAAACCTGTTTGCTTTGTTTGAAACAGTCACCAAGGCCACTGTCAAGGGGTAGGAGGTCCACACAGCCTACCTGGACCTTGCATAAGCCTTGGATACAATACCCCACTTGTGCATTCTAAAGCTCACCAGTGTACATAATAACCCCTATGTCACTATGGGTATTGCACAGTGGCTCAAGGGCAGAACACACATGGTAGAATTGCTGGAGCCATGTCAGCCTCCAACCTGGTACAAGTGGTGTCCCACAAGGCACAGCCCTAGGAGCTGTCATGTTCATTATATATTTGTCATAGGTACAGGCCATCATGGAAGTACTGTGGCTCAGCAAGTCGCAGGTGACTGCAGACCGAACACCATAATCAACTCAACAGCTAACACACGCATCCTCCAAATGGGACTCTTGCAAACACACGACTTGTGCCACAGCCATGGCCTCAACGTGAATGACAGAAAGAGTATAGTCATCCCCTTTGTCAAACACTAAGTGACCACAATGTACCACATATGTGTTAATCCAGTAAGTGCAGACCAAGGAATTATGGACCTTGGGGTGCAGGTTGATAGCATTCTACCATTTGACAACAACATGGACAAAGTGGTTAGGTAAGCATGTTATATGGGCCACATCATCATGGGATCCACATGTAGGCCAGGGGAGGACATTGTGCCCCTTTACTCATCCCTCATCATGCCCATAATTGACTATGATGAACCTGTCGGCATGCACCTTACCAGACACCTGCAGCAACTGGGGCTACCACATATGTACCTCAACAAAGGGATCAAAGTGCTCAAACAGATGCCACATACTGACTGGTTAAAGTAGCAGCAGCTCTACTCAGTGACATACTGCCTCTTCATAGGCAATCTGTGCCTGACATAGAAGGCCAGGTCATACCCTCATGTAATGGCCATGCTGCATCTCAGAATATCCAGATCCCACCAGGATACACGCTGGAAATACTTGAACCTCAGGAGTGATATACATAGGACATGGTGGAGGGGCACATTCACAACTCAGAAGCTCCCTTCATTCCTGATTATTATCCCAATAGAGGTTAGGCAGACTGACTCAGTGACTATCTTCAAGAGCGATATTAATGACTGGATGTGACATTGTAGGGTTACCCTGGGTATCACTTATGTGTCACTGTGAGACAGAGGCACAGTATACTAACCTTGGAAAAGGGCATAGCAAGACAGATTCACAATGCATGTTGAAAGGCACGCACATTCTGGCTAGGTGGATACATGCCCTGGGCAGATATCCCTGTACGAACCTATGGACCTATGTCTCTTTTCACCATTGGCCCTATGTGCTGTCAATCACCAATGTAATCTCAATACTCGTAGCATGTGCAAAGGTCAGTTGTCAGTCACCTCTATGGTACAGTTGTGGAATATGTGTGTCATGTAGTAATGTCACAGCTGCCACATGTACACAGTCAACCCTATCCCCTACCCATTGATGTACATCACATGTATGAGATGGAAACACATGGCCAAACTGTAACAACAACATACAAGTCAGTCAGATGCATGGACACATGACTCAGTCATTGTCCATGCCACCACAGCTGATGTGGGATGTCGCTCACTGGGATACGTGATAGGGAACATGGAAGGGATCACTGAGCAAGTGACACAGGCTGGTAGATCCCTGACCTTGGTTGCCATCAGACCCTCACCAGGGATTCCGACAAATTAATGAATGCTAATGAATAAGTGTAGCTACAACACCCTAGCTGAATGGTTCTTAGCATGCAGTCACTGCATTGCTATGGAATACTGTCTTACCACTCCCACAACAGGTGAGAACATGCAGCTCCTGTACATTAACAACATGTAGACTTTATGCCCCAGACTAGGTGTGCATCCCTCACTACTAGGCTGATAGCATCTACATCTCACACTGTATATACACATCCCACATGCAGCATCTGCACAGAAGACCACGGTCATAATGTTACCCTGTGCAAATACCATGTATTCACATGTGGCAGGCATCACACATGGTAACTATTGAAAGTCACAGGTACATATGTGTATTTGGCACACACATACAGCATGTGTTCATTGCCATAACCGGTGTAATCAATGTCATGCATTATTGTGAGGGACAACCCACACACATGGGCATTCTGTGTGTGCACAACACACATGGCATGTCTGTAATCAAAAGCCATACATAATTGTGATATCGTTTAGAAAGGGGTATGTGCATCCTGTAGTGTGTTTTCACAGTTGCCAAAAGGGATATATCAATCATACACATTTACACCCCTTCACACACACTTGCCACCTGCTGGATTCAAACCCCTACCTAGCTATGTTAAGACACTACAGACGGACGCATTAGCACAGCGCGCTATTTGCATTACTGGGGGATTTCTTTTCCCCTGATATACTTATAGGGTGCTGACATCATCAGAGTCTAGAAAGTGGAGTGATCATCCTGTGGTGTGTTTTCCCAGTTGCCAAAAGGGATGTTTTTTTCATACACACTTACACACACACTTAACCCCCCTTCACACACACTTTCCACCTGTTGGATTCAAACCCCTACCTAACTATGTTATGACACTAGAGACGGACGCATTAGCACAGCGCGCTATTCGCATTACTGGGGAATTTTCTTTCCCCTGATATACTTATAGGGTGCTGACATCATCAGAGTTTAGAAAGTGGAATGATCATCCTGTGGTGTGTTTTCCCAGTTGCCAAAAGGGATGTTTCTTTCATACACACTTACACACACTTACCCCCTTCACACACACTTGCCACCTGCTGGATTCAAACCCCTACCTAACTATGTTATGACACTAGAGACGGACGCATTAGCACAGCGCACTAATCACATTATTGGGGAATTTCCTTTCCCCTGATATACTTATAGGGTGCTGACATCATCAGAGTTTAGAAAGTGGAATGATCATCCTGTGGTGTGTTTTCCCAGTTGCCAAAAGGGATGTTTCTTTCATACACACTTACCCCCCTTCACACACACTTGCCACCTGCTGGATTCAAACCCCTACCTAACTATGTTATGACACTAGAGACGGACGCATTAGCACGGCAGCTATTCGGATTATTGAGAGAATCCTTTTCTCCAATATACTTATAGGGTGCTGACATCATCAGAGTCTAGAAAGTGGAATGATCATCCTGTGGTGTGTTTTCCCAGTTGCCAAAAGGGATGTTTTTTTCATACACACTTGCCACCTGCTGGATTCAAACCCCTACCTAGCTATGTTATGACACTAGAGACGGACACATTAGCACGGCGCGCTATTCGGATTAGTGAGAGAATTCTTTTCTCCAATATACTTATAGGGTGCTTACATGATCAGTGTCTAGAAAGGGGGATGAGCATCCTCTGATGTGTTTTCACATTTGCTAGGGGTAACATTTGGACCAAGTGTGTGAGCATGCCCAGTTCAGCCTTCCCGTGGCATGTTGTGTGAAAGATGTCTCATTTATCTAAGTGTGTGAGCATGCCCAGTGTGGGCTTTACATATGTTGAACTCTGCAGCCTATCACATTTGTGGATGAGTGTGACCTTCAACAAATACCTGAAGTTTATGGTTGTGTGTTCTGTGCCATGTTGTGTAGTTACTGTCCGAATGCTTTTGTGTGAACAAAACAGGGAGTATACTGTGCCTGCAGGTTTTGCATGGGATACTTTGCACACAATTGTCAACATCCGTTCATACTGACCTAACACTGTAGCACTGTCTAGTGTAGTGTTTCAGTACTTTCACTGTGGTGGTCAGTATCCTGGGCTTTAGTCCTATCACTGCTTTACATTTCCATAGTGTGCACAACAGCCTGGTTAGGGTCCAGTTGTGCACATCTGCACAAAGGCAGTGCCTCTACAGACCCTGTTAATTGCTGCCCCATAAGCTTAACAAGTGTAGTCTGCAAATCTATGGAGAGGATCATAATTGAGCTCATAAACAAAGATATAGGGGACATGCAGACATTGTACCCATCCCATTTTGGCTTGGTCAGGGGCAGATCATGCCTTTTGTACTGGGTTGACATCTTCAAATTGGTCACTTAGGCCATTGTTGGGGAAAGGCAGTCCATACAGCCTACCTTGGCCTTGCAAACACTTTCAACACAATACCCCACTCAGGTATTGTGGAAAACCCTAACAACTGAAATGTAAACCCATATGTCACAAGATGGGTTGCAAACTGGCTTAAGGACGGGACCCACAGGGTTAGAGTTGCTGGCACTATGTTAGACTCCAGTCTGGTCACAGGTGGTGTCACACAGGGCTCAGTCCTTGGCCCCCATTGTTTCTCATGTACTTCCCAGAAGTACAGGCCAACATGGGAGGACTTTGGATGACAATGTTAGCAGATGACTGCACACTGGGCACCATAGTGGACAGTGCATCACACACAGATATCCTTCAGAAGGGACTCACAGTAACTGATAGCTGGTGCCAGGGCCATGGCCTGAAGTCAGAGTGCACAACATGTGTAGACATACCCTTCAGGAAAAGCAAGGTGACCCCAAGCTACCATATAGGTGGCAATCCTCTAAGCACAGAGGAGGTTATCATGGACCTGGGGACCCAGGTTAACAGTCGCCATTCTTCTGAGACTCACATTGCTAAAGTGGCTAGGAAGACCTTCTACATTGCCCACCTGATCAGGCTGGGATTCACATCCAGATCTAGTGGGTCATTGTTCCCATGTACTCTTCACTTATCAGACCGGTGATCAAGTCGAATGCCCTATTCTGGCTGTATCTCACACAACATCTGCAGCAATTGGAGACACCCTGACTGTCCCCACCTAAAGGATCAAGGAACCCCAACAGCTGTCATATGCTGCCAGATTGACGACACTCACACTCTATTCACTCACATACCGTCTGCTTAGAGGTGACATGTGCCTGACATGCGAGGCCATGTCCAAACAGAGATTAATGGGCATGCTCCACCTCAGACTCAGAAGATCCACCTGAACCACTAGTGCAGGTGACTTACACCTTAGCAGGGATGTATGTTGGACATGTTGGAGGGATGGAGTTATCACTCGGAGACTCCCTATGCTGTGGAATACAATCCTGGTCCATTTGAGGCAGAGCACCTTGCTGGCTGTGTTCAAGAGGTATCTTGACCTAATGCTAGTCGGAGAATGTGTTTGTCCATCAACACATTGTAAGCGTAGTTCGACATGTCATATGTCTTGTTTAGTATACTGTGCCTCTGTCTACCTGTGACATAACATTGATACCCAGGGTAAACCTCCCATCTCCCATCCACTCATTAGGATTCCTGTTGAGGGGACTCAACCAGTGTCTCTATGGACAACCTGTACTGGTAGTTTACTCATGTGTGGGGTGGCTTCTGTGTTTTGGATAATGCAGTACAGCCTGTCCTATATATGTCAGTGCTGGGGTTCAGGTCCCTCATGTGCATAGCTCCCTGCCATTCAGATTGTACAAGGTGCAGCATGTGCATTGATTCCAGCTTGGACATGGCTTTCTACATCAGGCACAGCTTGCATCTGGGTGGACAGCATGGCAGTGTGTGGAGCTGCACTCTGTTTAATCAGACTACACATTACATGTGTTCCAGCTCTGTCATACTCCTGGTGAGGTACTGTTGTGGACTTTACAGGTGCTGGATGTGTGTGCATGAGGTACACCCACAGGGGCTGTTGTGGTCATTTCTAATGCTGATGAAAGATAACTGCAGAACCACAATGACCTCCCCTTAGCTAGATGTCAGACAGCATGGACCATGCAATCACAAATAAAAACAGGACCCTCTCCCAAAGGGAAAGTGTCCTGTCTGGTGGACCCCAGCCATAAACAAACTGTATGACAGATGAGGGTTACTAATGCAAGACAGAGCTACATCTCCAAAGGGAAGACAGCTGTGATCAGCACTAGTAGAAAGCTACATTATCTCATAAAGACATGCAAGGTCAACTTGGGGACATAAATCACCAAAGACAATGAAGGTAACCACACTGCTTTCTTCAGTTATGTCAGACACCTGGTTGTGAACCCTCGGATATGCTCAGAGTTGGTACACAACAACATATATTCCAGTGACCTGACAGATATTGGCAACATTCCGGACAGCTTCAGTGCGATTTACCCCTCCCTCACCCCAAAACAAGATAGTTATCACTGCTGTATGTAACCTCACTGTCATCTTGGATGTCCATGTGAGAGCCACACTCAGCAAAGACAAGTACACAGCATCCATGGGACCTGCTGGTATCTCCAGTTGCATGCTATGTGAACTCCAGAAGGGGCTGGACCCATATATACAACTGCTATTTAACCTTAGTCTTGCTACAGGATATGTACCTGAATACTGGCATACGGCAACAGTGGTCCCACTCCACAAGGAGGATGCCTCCACAGACCATGGCAACTACCACCACACAGGCTTAACCAGCCTTGTCTGCAAAGATATGGGAGGAGTCATGGAGCTCTTACACAGACACATTACTGACCTACGGACCCTTGTTCCCACCTAGTTCAGCTTTGTACAGGGCAGATCCTGCCTTTTGCACCTTTGCACCCGAAAAGTACCTACCATGAAGATCAGGGTTCTTCAACACATGTCATATACTTCCAGAATAGAGGAAGTCCAGCTTTGTTCAGTGTCATACATACTTACAGGTGACCTATGCCTGACATACAAGACCATGTCCAATCAGGATTTGGTGGACATACTCCACTGCAAGCAATCCAAATCCACCAGAGCCATGAGAGCTGAGTATTTGAACCTCAGCACATACATGTATAGGACATGCTGGAGGGACAGAGTCATAACTCAGAGGCATCTCACACTCTAGCAGAGTATCCCAGTTCATGTTTGACAGAGTCCCTCACTGACTCTCTTCAGGAGACATCTGGACAACTGCATATGAGACAGAGGCACAGACTAGACAGAGACACAGTCATGTTATTCAATTACGTAAGGGGGTCATAATGTGTCACTACTAAGTCAGAGGCACAATATTTCAGAATCTATTCTGTACACTTATTACCACTATAAGGGGTGGCAATAGCCACATCACTATGGCTAGGCTTATACATGCACTAGGGCAGATAGCCTAGTAGTACACTATGACACTATGAAACACCGGTGTATGTGTAGCTATTGTCAATCAAACAGTATGATGTGGCTTGGGGGGCTTGATATCTCCCTGTATTCCAACATTGTTTTGTCTATTCCTTCTAGCATGTCTAGGGATCAGTTGCTAGTGTCCTCTCCTGCTCAGCTGGTGAACCTTGGAATATTGAGGCACTGTTACAGTTGCCTCATGTACACTGACAACCCTCTCCTTCTGCCATAAAACACACATACATGTGAGAGATGCAACTATATAGCCAAAGTGGAGGCTGAGCTCTCTCAAAATAGGACTAGCAAGACCAGAGAGAGGGTGAAGGTAACCACACACACATCTTTAATCCAGTCTCACATGGCACTGTCACAACTTAAGATCATACACATAGACACACAGAGACACTCTCGGAGGCTCTGATCAGAAGTCTACCAGAATGGCATTGGCCACCATAGCAGACACTCACACAACTGCCTCCACAGGGCACAGCACATGCAACACATTGACCACAGAGTTGGTGTGCCAAACAGTCACAGCCCTTAAGGCCAAACACAATGCCGGACACACTTGTCATAGGTGACTCCATAGTCAGACACACTGATGCCCCACTCACCAGATCAGGTACAGAGGAGGTCACAGTAAGCTGCCTATCGGGCACTGGAATCCACCACATAATGCAAGCACTCAGGTCACTAAACTGCAAGTACAGATCTGACCCAGTCATAATTCATGCTGGTGTGAACGACCTGAGATGTACCTCCCTGGACTACATGGAAAGAGACATAGAGGATCCCTCTGATTATGTAGGCCAGGCAGGTATGACCCTGACCTTCGGCAGTATCCTACCTTCACCAAGTATGATGCCACATAAACAGAGACAAGATGATCAGCTGTAGTATTTTGCTTAGACTATGGTGTCATTCTAAGGGGGTCCAATGTCTGTCTGCCTGGGATGACATGCTGGACAGGCCACGGTGATTTGCAAGGGACGGCTTGCACCTGTCACCCCTGGGCTTCTGGATTTCAGATGATGCTCTTGCCACCCCCATTGTGCCTTTTTTATGCAAGATTCAGATTCTACACCTACCACCCTAGAACACAGTAAAGGAAAGACACTAAGGGTAATGCTGCTCAATGCCCAAGGTCTCAACCTCAAGCTGCACACACTCTATGCCCTTCTCAGTATGTAGCACATTGATGTCTGTGCTGTGCCTGAAACCTGGTTCACAGCTTCTGACAGCACCACGGCACTATCGGATGTTACCTCATATCATGCATTCCGGCACCAGCATCCCGACAACACCAAGAAGGATGGTGGGTGTCCATATTCATCAAGGACACCCTCACCTCATGGTTGGTGGCAACACACGATGCATCAGAGACCATCCAGGTGCCAGTGACCGTAGGCAAGACTGCTCTGCAGTTTGTAGCATGTTACATGCCACCCTCAAACTCAGGTACCTCACACAGCTATCCTGCAAACACTGAAGGGGATAAATGTATCTCAAAACACCATCCTACTGGGTGATTCCAACTATCCACATATAGACTGGGATCACTAATCATGCCACAACACTCTAACACAAAGGTTCCAAGAGTTCATACACTGAAATGCCATGGAACAACTGGTCCCAATCCCCTCAAGTGGAGGCAACATACTAGAACACATCATCACGAACATGGGGTCACACTGTTCAACACCAGACATATACCCATCATTGGTGAGATCAGATCATGGACTATTCTCAGTGGGAGTCCACATCCCACCCACACCCCAGATGGGAAATGAAACGGTGAAGACCTTCTCAAATGCCGACTTCACATTTCTGAGGACTGGTGTGGTCTCTTTCAAGGCCCCAGGCCAGCAGACACCATTACCCAAGCCACTGTATCACTTAAAATGCCTTCTACCAGCACCTCCAGGACTGCATGGTTCAGGCAATCCCAAATAATAATGACTCTTTGTACCACAGGCAAGCATCCAGTCTGGTGGACCCTAGCCATAAACAAGCTGTACAACACAAGGAAGGAGCTACTACAAGATAGAGCGTAATCCATAGGGGAAGACACCCTGCTCATTGTGAGTAAAACACTGGGTTCCCCATACAATCATCCGAGGCATGTTTTGAGAGTAAACCCACTCAGGACTCCAGGAACAATCATGAGGCCTTTTTTACCTATGTTTGAAACCTGGGAGGAAACTCCCAGCTATGCTCAGACTTAGTTCAGAATAATGTTGATATCACTGCACCTACAGACATTGGCAACATACTGACTGACAGGTTCAGTGCAGATTTCCCTCCCCAACTGGGGGTATGTACACCAGAGGATTGTAGCCCCCAAACATCTCCACTGCTGGGGTGGGAACTGCTCAATCCAAGGCAGAAAACACTTTATCCATGGGACCAGATGGTGTCCCCAGTTGTGTGCTCCATGAACTCAATGAGTAATTACACACGCAGTTAGGGCAACTGTTTAATCTTAGCCTCACCTCAGGATATGTTCCCAAGGAGTGGCATACAGCAATGGTGGACCCACTTCACAAAGGAGGTGCCTCCACCAACCCCAGAAACTACCATCCCATCAGCTTGACAAGCCTGTTCTGCTAAGCTATGGAGAGGATCATAATGGGAATTCTAAATGAAGACATAGGGGACTTGCAGACATTGGATCCAATCCAGTTTGGCTTTGTCAAGGGCAGATCATGCCTTTTAAACTTGGTTGACTTTTTCAAAACACTCACCCAGGCCATTGACGTGGGCAAGGCAGTCCACACAGCCTACCTTGACCTGGCAAAGGCTTTCACACAATACCCCACTCAGGTATCATTGAAAACATCACCAGCTTAATTGTGAACCCATACATCACAGCATGGGTTGCAAACTGGCTAAGTGACGGAACACACAGGGTCAAAGTTGCTGGTGCCAGTTCACACTCCAGAGCTGTCACAAGTGGTGTCCCACAGGGCTCAGTCCTGGGCCCACATTTGTTCAGTATCTACTTTTCAGAAGTACGAGCAAACACAGGAGGATTATGGCTGACAAAGTTTGAAGATGACTGCAAACTGGGAAGCATAGCTGGAAACCCATCTGACACAGACATCCTTCAGAAGGGTCTCATAGACACAGATAACTGGTGCCACGGCCATGGCCTTACATTAAACACTAAACAATGCATAGCCATACCCTTCAGGAAGAACAAGGTTACCACTACTTCCCATCTAGGTGGCAATCCTCTAAGCACAACGTAGGTTATCAGGGACCTGGGCACCCAGGTTGACAGTGACCTTTGCTTGACACTCACATTGCCAGGGTAGTTTGGAAGGCCTTCTACATTGGCCACCTCATCATGCAGTGATTCACATCTAGATCAAGGGAGGTCATCGTTCCCTGTACTCATCACACCAATGATTGCATACACTGCCCCATTCAGATTGGATGGGCCCACAAATTCCTCGACAGGAGGTGAAAGGGTCTCAAACATATTTCTTATGCTGCCCGACTGAAGGAATTCCAGCTGTATTCAGTCACTTACTGACTGCTCAGAGGTGATCTGTGCCTGACATACAAGGCTATGTCCAACCCAGACTTTATGAACATGCTTCACCTCAAGACCTCTACATCCATCAGAACTACAAGAGCAGGAGACCTAAACCTCAACACAGATATTAATAGGATGTGCTGGAGGGACAGATTCATCACCCAGAGAGTCCATATGCTGTGGAACAACATCCTGGTACATGTGGGGCTGAGCACCTCACTGGCTTTGTTCAAGTGAGATCTTGACCAATGGATGGGAGATTGCAGGTATACCCCAGGGATAACGTCAGTATCACTGCTTGACAGAGGCACAGCAAAATAATGGGCATATTATCCATCAACTTGCAGGGGTGGCAGACGCCACAAAACTCTGGCCTAGGCTTATTAATGCCCTAGGGCAGATAGCCTAGTATGAACCTATGGACATAGGCCTGGGGCAGTTCCTGCTATTAGGACAGTGGTCTGCAGCAGGCTATATAGTAGTAGTCGGTTTTAGCCATTGTTTTTTGACCATGGCTATTCCATGTTGCTTCTTGTTGTGGTACAAACATGGGTGTGTGGTTATCCATGCTATTTATTGCTAGACACCCTCATTTTGTATCTTGTTCCATGTTTTTGCACATGTACATCACTGTATGACGTGCAGCTGTTTCCACAGGGTCATATGCGTGGATATGGATGTTAGTTGGGGTCCTCAGGTGTGCATATTGTACATGATATTACATTACTTAACACATGGCATTCATGCCTCAGGTGGTGCTGCAGTGCCACCTCTGTCGGATACACATACTACACTCCCTGTACATTTGGAAGCAGGTTGTGTCATGTTAGGCATCCCTGTTACTGTATGAGTGAGTCAGAGCGGGTATCAGTCCCAGTGTTCCTACTGACCAAGCGTATGTGCTATCGTTGCCTCTTTGCCAAGGCCAGGGCATACTGGGCACGCCTCCTTCTGCCTACTGGGACAAGGTCAGGTTGTTCCTCCTCCGAGTCAACCCCTGCCTGTGGTGGCCTTGGCAATGGTGGGGGAATGTTTGGCCCAGCCCTGTGCTGGTCCTGCTGCAGCTGTTTCCGCAGGATCATATTATGTAGCATAGCACATATCATGATCATTTGGGTACATGTAGTTGGTGTGTACTGCAAAGCTCCACCAGATGTGTCCAGACATCGGAACCATGACTTGAGCAGCCCAAACACACGCTCTATGATATTACGTGTTTGTGCGTGTGCCTCATTATGGCGTTCCTGTTCAGGTGTGTGTGCATTTCTGATGGGTGTCATCAGCCACGGCTCAAGTGCATAACCTGCATCCCCCACTAGGTGTCCGTGTGGGAAGTCCCCATTGGCAAATGATTGGTACAGCTACGTCAGATGCCAGATGTGGGAATCGTGGTAGCTCCCAGGGCAGCCAGCACACACATTCATTATTATGCCCTGGGCATCACACACGACCTGGCAGTTGATGGAGGGGTATCCCTTGCGGTTAATGTAGACTCTACCCCGCTCACCGGCTGGTGCTTTGATGCATATGTGCGTGCAGTCTATTGCACCCAGCACCTCAGGGTATCCCGCTATTTGCTGGAAGAGACGCATATTGCTGGCCACAACCTCACGGTCATTAGGGACATATATATGATCACTGACATGTGGTGACATGGCATCCAGGAACTGGTGCAGTACCCTGGAGGCTGATGCCTGTGATATCCCCATCATATCACCAGTTGGTCTCTGGAAGGTACCTGTTGCTAGTATTCTTAGGCCAACACATACCTTGGTTTCCACTGGGATGGGTTCCCCTCTGTTGGTTCTGTGTGTGAGGTGTGGCCTGCACAGCTCAACAATCTGCTGCAGGAGCTCTCTGTCCACTCTATAGCTCTACTATCTCCAGCTCATGTAACCCATGGTAGGTGACCCTGGGCCTGTATACTCTTCTCCTTCTCCTCACTCTGGGTTGTCTGTCAGCATCTGCATTGTCACCACCCTCAGCAATTCGCCTATGCCTGATTATAATAGCCATGGCAGCCCTAGCATTTCTGCTCTGAGTTCAGCTTTATTTCAGTTTTCAATTCTGATAGCTTAGTTTCTGGCAGTATCTCTTGTGAGAAACAGCCTTCACTGCTCTTTGTTGTGTTTTAAGTGCTGGGCTGGGCTTCTAGTCTGCCTGTGTAATTGCCTGCTTGTAATTGTTTCCACCAATTAACTCCAGCAGTATTCCTGGCAGTTTCCTGTATTTTGGTTGTTTCCTGTTTCCTCTCTGTTTCCTGAGGGGGAGCAATGTGCACACCAGCTTAAACACGCTCACAGTCACTTAAACGCGACACATCCCTACACAGTGTTACACGCGCACACATCCTTACACGGTGTAAGCTAAGCTGATTCATGCTAAAACGCAGCACTGCCTTACACGTGCGCCCGCAAACCGTTGTAAACAGTTTGCAACACGCTCCCACATGTTGAACCTGCCTTACACGCGCTGCAGCACATCGTATATCAAGAAACTTTGAGTGTAGGGATAGCGTATACCCTCAATTTCTTGACTTTCCTAGTGTTCTGTTGGGACACACCTCCCTCCCTGATGTCTGTCTGTCATCTGTTACCTTACATTGCCCTCCAATCTGGTACATTTCTTTCTATCCTTCCTCCCCCGTGATGTCACCTACCTCTTACTCTGTTCCTCCCCTTCTCTAACTCTTACACTACTCAGAAAGTGCTCATTACCTATGTGGCAGTGTGATTCAGTATTGTAACCCTCATTTACATAGGATTGCCTAGTAATGCTTAGTTACATATCTTACACGGAGCTTCCCCCTCTTGACAACCACTAAACGGAGGCCATATTGTTTTTAGTCTGCAAGTCCCTCCATTGACATTCCATGTAATACATAAATCCCACAATTGTGGGCTTATAAGCTTCGGTTTTCAGTTTTAGGTAGCGCACCCGTTTGCGTGTGCGCTGCAGTTAAACACAAAATCCCGTGAAAAAAAAAAGTTAAATAACTTATTTTGCAACACTTTTTCATGCCAATGGCCACATATTTGGCCATTGGCATGCTTAATGACACATATGCACCCTTTATTTGGAGCTGACATAGCTCCGTTTTTGATTTTGCAGAAATGTACTCAGTTGTCAGCTGAGTGCATTTCTGCAGCTAACACGTCCGTTACACGGACTGGTTTCTGCTTCGTGGATCGCTCAAATACCTCATTTGCATATCTTGGAGCTGCAAATGAGGTATTGAGCATTTCCACACCCAGTCCATGTAAGAGACGTGTTAGCTGTCTCTTACACGGAGGTTTGAGCTGTACCTGAATCGGGAGGCTTACACGGAGGCTTACACTACTCTTGAACTCCGTGTAAGCCTTCCTGAATCTGGCCCATGAAGTAGTAATAGTTTTAGTTGTCAAAGATCAGAGAAATATGACATATTAGGAAGGAGCTAAGTGTCAAAGAGACCTAAATTAACCCAAGAAAAAAGTGCTTGTAAAAGAAAAAAATATATAGGCAATTAACTGAAGTTTCCAGTAAGGAAGTAGAAGAGATATAAAAATAAGAAAAAATGTGTATAGGGTAATGAGAAAAAGTTGTTTTAGGCGAAAATATAGCAGAAAGGTAATGATGAGAAAAAAAGAATAAAAAGAAAAAGCACCTGATAAATACAGATACTAAACTGTTGACAGGATAGTATAATATAGGGGTAGTTGAAGCAGATAAGAAAGAAGAGTAAGGCCTAGTTTCACTGTTAGTGGAGTGCTGTAAAGCAATAAAGAGGCATAGTATGTATATTAATATATTTATGAAAATATTAAATCGAGATGGTATAATTTTGTAGACAGTAAATATGGCTAAGAATAAAAAAATATTAGCATGCTAACATGTTTTTCTCTGAAACTGCACATTTGAGACAAGTTAGTTTATGGCTTTGACAGGGGTTTCATTTTTTGAATGAGGTATGGTTGTCAGTATTTTTAAAGTCCAAAGGGAGTGTGTTCCAGATAGCTAAATAGTAGATGGATACTTGGTGCTCTGGCTGCTATCTTGGTATTTGTTTTTATTTAACCATGTAAAGCAGAAACCCTAGACATAAGCCTCTTTTTTTGGATCCTTAGCAACCTTTTGCTGACCATCTATATCTTAGCTCTGTCACATGACTCCAGCTTCCTCCCAGCACTACCTGACAGGAGACAAAGTGACCAGCCATACCGTTCAACCCACAGGCACTGAAAATAGGTACAAAGGCCAATGAAAAGCAGAAACATCCGGCCAAAAATGTAGACATCTATTTTGCATATAAATTGAATACTAAATAGCATATAACTCTTCCCACTTCCAGTATGAATGAGAAATGCTACTGAGAAGCATGTTTTAAAAACCAGAATGAGAACAATGATTGAAAAATATAAGCACATTATCAAAGAGAATGTAAAATCTGTAGACTTTAATGAACTGTATTGTAAAATTCTGCCACATAGGGTCATTTATTTTTACTTCTGAAAAAGAGAGATGTACGATGTATGTCGTCCTTCCTTACATTATTGTTGCCACTATTATGTTGGTCATGTACTGTAGTTTTCTGTGTGCTAGACAGCTTCAAAAATCATGTGTTCATTGGTGGATTCAGAAAATTTTGTGAAAGCTAAATCAAGCCTGAAAGTAGTTCATACCTCCAAGTAGAAGCATCATGTGCGGAGTAAATCCAACCTGAAGATAGAAATGTTCCTCTAAAATAGGGTCAGTTGAGAGGTCTGTGACAGCACATCTAAGGTGACCACTGATATTACCCAATGGTGGAGGCTGCTGTTGATGGTGCATTAATGAGGCACAGAGTGGTGCAGAGCTGACAGCATTACACGGGCAGACTGGAATGCCACATGTTTTTCTTCAAGCCATACTCAATGTATACTGACATTCTGCCCTTAGATTGAGTGGGGAATGAGGCATGGTATGGGCCCTAAAGCAGCCACACTTCATTGACCATGCCATTATCATGGTGACCCCTCCAAGCACTGGCTTCCAACAAGGCTAACAGGGGATCTGATCCAGCAAATATGCCCCACACACACACCCAGAATGTTCAGACTCATCCTTTGCATCAGCTCCTTCCAATGTTTATGTCACTAATCAATCCCAGGTCATCTAGACTGCAGTCAGGGTTTTATCCATCTATGTCCACTGAGCTGGGTGCAAAGCTCTTTTTCAGCAGAAACTAGAAACACTTTCTAGATAAGTGACTTACTCAGAACCACAGCAAATGGAGACTGATGAACTCAAACCTTGTACTGTTTTTGCTTAACCCTGACATTTTATGAGATTTTTTGGGACATTGTTTAAAATATATAGTCTTCAGTGATTAGGAGATGGTTCACCTGGTTTGGGCCATAGAGCTTGTGAAGGACTACAGTCTGTAAGGCATTGTATAGGTTGGTGTGCATTTGCAAAATTCCATTCTGTACCCCTGAGTAATGGTACATGATTCACGTATGAAGAGAACAGTGCCCCACTCTGCACAGTTTCTCCTCTACTGCACAGAATAGCCAAAACTAGAGAGAGAAGAACAACTTGTCCTTGGATATATGTTTATTTTTCTTTTTTCTTGAAAATATAAACCTTTTATTAACAATTGATCTTTGCACTAAACAATCCATGCAACCCACATGCATGGTGCACCAACACTTGCCAACAACCAGGAGTTTTATATGTTTAAACCAAAGCACCTCTAACCCCCCTTTATTATACAGATCCCCTTGGTCCAAAACTGTCCTCTACCAAGTTAATTAACCAGCTATAACCTATTCACTCCTGCCAGTTTATAAATTATTAAGTGCGCTGCTCTCATACCTTCAATTATAAATTTTTGTCTTCCTCATATGAATATCACAGGGCTTCAGCTCCTTTCTGAATAGAACAGCATCTTATACAAAAACAAACAAAAAATAAGTTAATATATATAATAACTATAAAACAAAACTTTATATGTTATATCCAACAGGCCATCTCAGATAACAAGTCCCCTTGATGTAGCGTCCCACTATCCCCTCTCACTTCTACTGCTTCCCTCATCCAACATTATGTTGTATGGTGACTAACCAAATGCTCCACTTATTGTTATGGATGCTCCAGTTTTACCCTCTACTCTTTTTAACTCATCTCCTTTTATTCTCCCCATCATTTCTAGCAACTCCTTAACATCTGTTTTGTGTCTAGTCTTCCATTTTCTCATAATCACTTTTTTTTCTACTATCAGTATCAATTAGTGCAATGTCTCACACATATAGGTCTTTGCACATCCACTCAATTTAATAGAAAGTTTTCATTTGTTAATGTAAACTCTTCAAACAGTAAAATCCTGAGTAAATTCTGAATCCCTTCTTTGAATTCTTTTAACCTATCACGCTGCCAAAAAATATGCTCCTATGGCCCTATTTCCTCTAAATCACATCTGCAATAGATATCTTCTGTTTGTGGGACCATCTTATGTATCCCTGACAGGGTTTCAATGTATTTGTGCAAATTCATCTAGCTAAATATTCTAAATTTCCTATTCATGGTCACTATCCCAGGTTCTAAAAAGATATCTAGCCTATCCTCATTGGTTATTTCCCTTTGGAAGTGTTGGTTTCATTTTTGTTTAAAATCGCTCATTACGCTGCTTCTGAGTCCCATGTATAATGCAGATATTATTTTTTTCTGTTTTGGTTTGGAGTCCTTGCCTCAGTTAAGAGTAAGATAATAGGAGGAGGAAATCATGGAACCAAATTTCTCCCCCATGCTTCCTTTCCAACCCCAGTAGTCCTTAAATAGCAACATCTCTCTCATATTTGTGTTGTATTCCCTTCTTAACTATTCCGACTCCTTCCATTGATCTCCACCCCTCAACTGTTCCCATAATCTAGGTTCTTCATTTGTGATTTTCCACAGTTTCTCCAGTTCCTTTCTGCCTGCAGGGCCCAGCCCAGTTATTTCATCCCCAATCGGAATCAGTGACCTCACCTATTCCTTATAGTCCTCTTTCTTTACAATTTGTAAAATCCTTATCATATATGCATACATTCCACCTTCCACCACCTGTCTCCTTCCAAAAACAGCCAAGACTTGTATGCAGCCCTAACATTGTCATTATCTGTTTTTCATAAAAAGATGTCCTTCCATTTTGGTTGAAAACCTTCATTTCGGAGTTGGTAGCAAATTTTTATATGTATTGCTAGAAAATAATCTATCAGATTTGGGAGTGCAAGGCCTCCCTTCTCAACAGATTGTTGTAAATATTCTCATTTAATTTTTGGATTTTTTCCCCTGCTGCACAAACTCCCTTAATTCTTTGTCTATTTTAGGTTAAAAGTCATCAAGATCATAAAAATATTCTTGACTAATATAAACCAAGGATCTCTCCCCTGTGGTAGTTGCAGTATATGTGGGAGGATACGTAATTTATCTGGCACATATATTAATGGCTACAAATATGTAGCCAGGGGAAAATTTAATTGTAGCTCCTGTGGCTTAGTTTATATTTTGGGATGTGGGTGCAGCACCCCTTGATGGTATATTGGACAAACGAAAAGACAGGTTAGAATCAGGGTATTGGAACATCTAGCTGACATTAGAAACAAGAGACTAGAAAGCCCAGTGGCTAAGCATTTTAGTTTAAAACATGAGGAGGAAACCATTTCTTTGTTCTTCTTTGTTCTTCAGTGTCCTGGCACAACCTGTGGGAGTTAGAGGGGATTTCAGAAGTAAACTGAATTACTTGGAAACCATGTACAGTTTAAATTATGGCACCCTTCATCCCAAAGGATTACATTTGGAAATTTGTTTAAATTGTAAAGAACATATGTGCAGTATTTTTTCTGAATTATAGTATGCAATTTTTGTATTTATTGTTTATTATTATTGACTATGGTTGGTGTGGGATCTTTCTGAACTGGTAATATAAAGGGCCAAGCAAATAAGCAATTAACTAATATAACAAATGAATATGATTGGACTGTTGGTTAATTGTTATGTTTATAAATCATGAATGTGTGAACAGTTTTGTATCCTTTGAAGGTGACATGCCAAGTTACCAGATAGATTGGTAAAATAAAGAGAAACAATTTCATCTTCTCTGTGTTTTTTGTTTATTTTGATTGTTCATTTTGAACTAGTGTGTTTTTTTTTTGGAACTTTGTATTAAGTCTTGCAAAGGGGAGTAATTAACTGCCTCCACTTTTTTTTAATTAACATTGTACCCTGGTGCCTAGAGAGGAGTTGTGATATTGTATGAGGAAGTCGGGAGTGGCAGAGAAGTATGTAAGAGTGGTACAGGATATGTACGAGGGTAGTGTGACATTGGTGAGGACTGCAGTGGGAGTGACAGATACGTTTAAGGCGGAGGTGGGATTACATCAAGGATCATCTCTGAGCCCTTTCTTATTTGCAGTGGTGATGGACAGATTGACAGATGAGATCAGACAGGAGGCCCCGTGGACTATGATGTTTGCAGATGACATTGTGATATGTAGTGAGAGTAGGGACCATGTTGAGAAGACCTTGGAGAGGTGGAGATATGCTTTAGAGAGGAGAGGAATGAAGGTCAGCAGGGCTAAAACAGAATATGTGCATAAATGAGAGGGAGGATAAAGGAATGGTGAGGATGCAGGGAGTAGAGTTGGTAAAGGTGGATGAGTTTAAGTACTTGGGATCAACAGTTCAGAGTAATGGTGAGTGTGGAAGAGAGGTGAAGAAAAGAGTACAGGCATGGTGGAATGGGTGGAGAAGAGTGTCAGGAGTGATTTGTGACAGACGGGTACCAGTAAGAGTGAAAGGGAAGGTCTACAAGAGGGTAGTGAGACCAGCTATGTTATATGGGTTGGAGACGGTGGCATTGGCAAAAAGGCAGGAGTCAGAGCTGGACGTGGCAGAGTTAAAGATGTTAAGATTTGCACTGGGTGTGACTAGGATGGACAGGATTAGGAATCAGTATATTAGAGGGTCAGCTCAGGTTGGACAGTTTGGAGACAAAGCAAGAGAGGCGAGATTGCATTGGTTTAAACATGTGCTGAGAAGGGATGCTGAGTATAATGGGAAACGGATGCTAAGGATGGAGCTGCCAGGTAAGAGGAAAAGAGGAAGGCCTAAGATAAGGTTTATGGATGTAGTGAGAGAGGACATGCAGGCGGTTGGTGTGAAAGGGCATGATGCAGAGGGCAGGAAGAAATGGCAACAGATGATCTGCTGTGGCGACCCCTAACGAGAACTTCCGAAAGAAGATGATGATGATTGTACCTTGCCAGGCAGTGAGACTTCTATAAAATGTTATTAATAATCTTTCTCTCTCTTTATGCCTGAGTGATGTACAGTATTATATCATCTGCAAAAAGAACCACCTTCGTTCTTCCACCTTCCCAATCAAACCCATCTAGGCTGGATTCCCTTATTTTTTGAGCCAATGGCTCCAAATATAGGCAAATAAAACCACGGATAGTGGACATCCCTACCTCCTGCCTCTCATCAGTTTAAGCTCTTCAATTAATTCTCCATTTAATTTAATTCTGTCTGTATATGTTCATTATTATCCTGATCCATTTTTTTCTGGGAACCTGACAGCTCCCAAGTCTCTTCCACAAAACTCCCAGCTTACCCAATCAATGGTCTTCTCCACATCTAAACTCAGAAATACAAACTGTATCCCTGCCCTTTCCACCTCCCCTTGTATCCTCATTGTTTTAAGAATGTTGTCTGACACTTGTCTGCCTTTTATAAACCCATATTGACGATCTTGTATAGCTCTCTTTACCACCTTGCCTAACCTTTTTTCAGTTACTGTAGCAAATACTTTGTAGTCATGGTTAAATATTGAAATAGGTGTTAGGAGCCTGAAAGAACAGGATCTTTCCCTTCTTTCATGATTAATACAGTCAAAGCCTCCTTCCATGATTTTGGAATGTCCCCCTTCCAGAATAGGGTTAAAAAGGTATGTATACACCTGGATTAAACTCTTTGGCTTCAACCTTAAAAAACTTCAGCTGGCAAACCATCATTTCTGGGAGTTTTTCCATCCTTCATATATGTCAGTGCCTGTTCTTCTACTTCTGTTATTTTTCTTGTTAGTCTCCGACATTCATTTTGTGTTAATTTCAAGAGATTTGAGCTTTGCAGAAATCCCTGTACTTCTTCTGCACTCACTTCTTATTGGCCCTTTTTCCTATATACTTTCCTATAGAAAGTTAACAGAATACTTTCTAAACCCTCTCCACTTGATTCTAATTTTCCTTTTCTAGTTTCTAATGCCCTTTTCTGTTTTGATCTCAGCACTAGCATTTTTGAGTATCCCAAGTTGTTATGAAAACAAAACTTAACTTCAAAGTCACAGCTCTATGTGGATTTACTCTATCCAAATATTCTCTAACCTGTTGTTTGAGCCTATCTATTTATTCCTAAATTCCTCTCTCATCATTCATCTCAGCCCTCTGTTGCAGAAATGTAAGTTTCATATTTGCTTCTACAAACTTTCCCTTCATTTTTCTCCATGTTTTATGCTTTCCAGGAAGTGTGTAATTTAATTTCTTCTTTACACTTGTCCCACTTTTCATGTAATCCCTCCTGTTTTCCTGCCACCCATGCAAAACTTTTATCCATCTTTGAAAATCCAGTCTGTCCGTGAAATATGTGGGAAAATGCCAGCGAACATTTCTATAACCTGCCTGCTTATCTAAAAAGATGTCAACACTGGAGCATTGTTGTTGTGCCCTTTGGCTTTTCCCGGTTAGGGGTCGCCACAGCAGAACTCCGGTCCGCTAATGATTGGTAGTTGATTTTTATGTGCCGAGTTACCAGCCCTGATGCACAACCTTCAACGAAGGTACGCCCATGTCTCCATGTAGAAGACGCTCTAGGTGAGAATCAAACCGGGCAGCGTCTTACTGTGAGGCAACAATGCTACCACAGCACCACCACCGCGGGCATTGTAACCGCCCTCTTTTCCAACTCCCACTGTTTCTTCTTTATAGAAACTCTGTCCAACCTTGTCCACGATATATGCCTGAATGCATACCTTCCCTCACATTCAAGGACTGAGCGTAATCCGTGAGGCCAATAATAATTATTTTGCTGCTTCTTGAATCTTGTTTTGTCTATGTCTTCCCACTGCATTTGATGGCTCTTTAACTTTTTCCAGTCTGCAGCCAAGATCAGCACTTCCTTTTGAAAGGCCAGAACTGACCCCAGGATCTCCTGTATTTCAATTGTTGTTAGGGGACATAAACAAAAAGACTAGATCCAGTCTTCCTCCTTTCCATATCCCTCTTACTACTACATACCTTCTCCTTGTCTCTCAATGTTTCTTCCACCATAATTTGATTCTTTGCCCTCACTAGAATTATCACCACATTTTTCATTCCTTCCACCAGCCCCACGTATTTGTCATCTCAGCCACTTTTCTTGATTAGGAGATCTTGGTCTTTCTTACTCAGATGAGTCTCATGCAGCAAAACTATCTGCACATGGCATTTCTCAGGAAAGTTAATGTTCTGTTTCTTTTGCCATTTCAAGCAGTCCATTCATATTCCATGTAAGTACGCTGAATTCCATCACTGCACTGTTACTGCCTTATATAACAAATCTTCTCACCAATTTGGGTCACAGAAGTTAGGCATACTTGAGACCTCTCTTCGAAAGACCTATCTGTAGAGCTGTCCAGTTCCAACACTTCCTTCTGTACTATACACACAGACACTTTTAACATTTAGTACATTGGCTCTTGGAGTGCCCACTCGTACTGTGCCATGTAAAAACACATGCAAAGAACAATGGTGAAGATGCAGTCCTCTTCTGTCCATCTTCCAAAAGTATTGAAATGAAACATGCTGGCTTCCTAGTGCTGAATCTGTTGACTGACTCTTTTATTACGCCCCCATCCCCCATTCTCAACTCTTTCTTAGTTGACTGACTCCAGCTGCACCCTCATTTCCCAGTTAACTCATGTCTGCCCCCATCTCGCTTCTACCCGCAATCTGCCTAAATAGTAGCTGTCAAGGTAAATTTCACACATTCCCTATTGTATATCTATACCTTAAGCTTCTCCAGCTTGTCCTGCTGAGTAGAAAATTCCCAGATTCTTTCCACTATTTCAGGATTAAGCAGGGCTAGACAGCTACTACTATTTATCCTAAGGACACATTTCTTTGCAAGGCTCACCATGCTGCAAGCCTGACTAAATTCTCCCTTCTATGATGTGTGTATCTCCGGTCTTAACTCATTCACTCCAGTGCAACTATTTTGAGTATGTACCTTTAACTCCTAGTGGATGTGGCCTGAGCCTTTAAAAATTAAATTATCACCTT
This sequence comes from Protopterus annectens, assembly GCF_019279795.1. Classification (NCBI taxonomy): domain Eukaryota; kingdom Metazoa; phylum Chordata; order Ceratodontiformes; family Protopteridae; genus Protopterus; species Protopterus annectens. The sequence goes on from NC_056727.1 coordinate 765,801,469, forward strand.
ACAATTCTAACAAATACTCATTGACAGAGGTCAAATATCAATACAATTGTGTTTGCCATCATGTATGCTTCAAGATAAAATATTTTTAAACCTTGCATCCCGAGTTGTTATGAAAACAAAACTTAACTTCAAAGTCACAGCTCTATGTGGATTTACTCTATCCAAATATTCTCTAACCTGTTGTTTGAGCCTATCTATTTCTTCCTAAATTCCTCTCTCATCATTCATCTCAGCCCACTGTTGCAGAGATGTAAGTTTCATATTTGCTTCTACAAACTTTCCCTTAATTTTTCTCCATGATTTATGCTTTCCAGGAAGTGTGTAATTTAATTTCTTCTTTACACTTGTCCCACTTTTCATGTAATCCCTCCTGTTTTCCTGCCACCCATGCAAAACTTTTATCCATCTTTGAAAATCCAGTCTGTCCGTGAAATATGCGTGAAAATGCCAGCGAACATTTCTATAACCTGCCTGCTTATCTAAAAAGATGTCAACACTGGAGCATTGTTGTTGTGTCTTTTGGCTTTTCCCGGTTAGGGGTCGCCACAGCAGAACTCCGGTCCGCTAATGATTGGTATTTGATTTTTATGTGCCGAGTTACCAGCCCTGACGCACAACCTTCAACGAAGGTACGCCCATGTCTCCACGCAGAAGACGCTCTAGGTGAGAATTAAACCGGACAGCGTCTTACTGTGAGGCAACAACGCTACCACAGCACCACCACCGCGGGCATTGTAACCGCCCTCTTTTCCAACTCCCACTGTTTCTTCTTTATAGAAACTCTGTCCAACCTTGTCCACGATATATGCCTGAATGCATACCTTCCCTCACATTCAAGGACTGAGCATAATCCATGAGACCAATAATAATTATTTTGCTGCTTCTTGAATCTTACTTTGTCTATGTCTTCCCACTGCATTTGGTGGCTCTTTAACTTTTTCCAGTCTGCAGCCAAGATCAGCACTTCCTTTTGAAAGGCCAGAACTGACCCCAGGATCTCCTGTATTTCAATTGTTGTTAGGGGACATAAACAAAAAGACTAGATCCAGTCTTCCTCCTTTCCATATCCCTCTTACTACTACATGCCTTCTCCTTGTCTCTCAATGTTTCTTCCACCATAATTTGATTCTTTGCCCTCACTAGAATTATCACCACATTTTTCATTCCTTTCTCCAGCCCCACGTATTTGTCATCTCAGCCACTTTTCTTGATTAGAAGATCTTGGTCTTTCTTACTCAGATGAGTCTCATGCAGCAAAACTATCTGCACATGGCATTTCTCAGGAAAGTTAATGTTGTTTCTTTTGCCATTTCAAGCAGTCCATTCATATTCCATGTAAGTACGCTGAATTCCATCACTGCACTGTTACTGCCTTATATAACAAATCTTCTCACCAATTTGGGTCACAGAAGTTAGGCATACTTGAGACCTCTCTTCGAAAGACCTATCTGTAGAGCTGTCCAGTTCCAACACTTCCTTCTGTACTATACACACAGACACTTTTACCATTTAGTACATTGGCTCTTGGAGTGCCCACTCCTACTGTGCCATGTAAAAACACATGCAAAGAACAATGGTGAAGATGCAGTCCTCTTCTGTCCATCTTCCAAAAGTATTGAAATGAAACATGCTGGCTTCCTAGTGCTGAATCTGTTGACTGAATCTTTTATTACGCCCCCATCCCCCATTCTCAACTCTTTCTTAGTTGACTGACTCCAGCTGCACCCTCATTTCCCAGTTAACTCATGTCTGCCCCCATCTCGCTTCTACCCGCAATCTGCCTAAATAGTAGCTGTCAAGGTAAATTTCACACATTCCCTATTGTATATCTATACCTTAAGCTTCTCCAGCTTGTCCTGCTGAGTAGAAAATTCCCAGATTCTTTCCACTATTTCAGGATTAAGCAGGGCTAGACAGCTACTACTATTTATCCTAAGGACACATTTCTTTGCAAGGCTCACCATGCTGCAAGCCTGACTAAATTCTCCCTTCTATGATGTGTGTATCTCCGGTCTTAATATCATGTGCTCCCTCTACTCAATAAGGAACAGTATCTTTAAAATCACTCTCCACTCCAATTGGCCAACCATCTGTATGGGTGTGGACAAATATCTAATACTACAGTTTGAGTTATTTCCATCTGAAGCAAAAAGCACAAAACAAATACTACAGTAGCCTTCTGTCATTAAATTTCTTTAAACATAATTTTAAGCAGTTTCCTGTCAAATATATCACTTACACAGATCACTATTAGTGGAGCAGGTAACAGTCTCACTTTTGTTCCAAGCAGTAAACTTCATTATCAGTCACTCTACATCTCGAAGTGAACGTTAACGATTTTCCTTAAGATTAATTAATAAAGATATAGACCAGCCTACTTTTCTCCAAAATGAAATGATAACAACCCTGTTAACTGTCCAACTGTAAACACTAACCCTCGATAAAATAAAAAGAGCATCCGTTCATCCAACTCTTTAATTTCCCTCAGAGAATCATCCTAAACTATCTCACCCTGACCCTCATTCATGCTTTCCAGGACACATTGTGAGTGTGCCCTCATTTTCCTTTCTCTGCTCACCATATTTATGTGGAAGAGAGAAAAGGGTTTTGCTGGATATCTCAGCCATCAGTGCTTTTAACTCCTGTTTTCATGTGTGTCCTGATCCCAACTCTGCTAGTCAACTTTCTGTTCTCTGGGTATATCTTCATTCTTTCTCTGAAGATATTCCATAGCCATTTTCAAATCCATGTAGTACTGTTGTCCCAGTAGGGTTGAAAACTTGAAAGATTACTGGATATCCCATTTTAAAACAAAGTTTTTTCCCTTGCTAGCCAAATTTTTGGAATAAAGGCATTTTCTGCTGTTTCTCTTCTGCAGGGAATAATCATTGTCTATGCAGACTCTGTTTGTCCCCATTTTCAGGATAAGGCCTTTTCTCCATAGCTTCAAAAGTAGTTCCTCCTTCAGATAATATGACCCAAATTTTGCAAAAATTGGTCTAGGTTGCCACTTTGGGCCAGTGAAAGGTACATTGACTCTATGTGCCATATCAATCACAATGTCTTGCTTTGGCACATCGGTCCTCTGACTAATAGTCTTTCAAAAAAGTGGCACAATCTGTACCCTCAGCCTTGTCAGGAATTCCCATGAATCTGAGGTTATCCCTCCTAGCACAATATTCCAGCCCAGTCACTTTTGCTTGTATTTCATCATATTTGGATTCCTTGGCCGATAGCCTTTGTTTTATCATTTTTTTTCTGCAGCCCAATTAATGTATCAGAATGTTCAGGCTGGGTAGACCCTACTTCATGACGTTTTTTGATTATTTGATGCCATGTAGTCTGCCACTGTGTCCCGGAATTTAGCTATCTCCTTAAATATCCTGTCTATTTTGTTTTTCAGTGTACTACATAGGCTCAGCTGTGTCATCCCTTCCACCTTGTTATCTTTCTGCATTAAGAGGTGAACTTCTGGCATGGTGCTAGATAGCAGTTAGGTTTTCTCTAATTTCTCGAAGGTGGGCGTCCCTTTTACACATTTATGTTTTTTAAGGTCATTTAATATCTCTCCCATTCAGCAGCTGACACTATATACTCTCTACTTTTAACATTTAAAGGACTGACAAACTCCAAGTTGAGTATCCTGATGCTTTACTCATCAACATCCCACTGGAAGTCGTCCATTTACATATTTGTAATTTAAGACAAGGGTGTGCAAATGCAGCCATCAGATGGACACAGCAGCTTCAGGGATCTTCCAAATAATCACTCTGCAGCACTCACTTATAGCATCATTCTTCTGAGTATGTAAGATAGAAAGCCAGGCAGGCAGGAGGGAGCAAAACACCCACATGACTGTCCAGAGCAGATTGACTACGTGTCAGGCTAAACTTTCTGTTCTGATAATGATACTCAAATGGTTGCAGATATGCCTTAGAGATAATAAAGTATACTTCGGCATCATCCTGCACAGATTTAGCAGTTGTTACACATGTGCCAACAATAGAAGAAGGTAATCCTAGCAGCGGATGAAGTGAAGGAACCCCAACACTACTGGACAAACCAAGTTTCATCTGTACATCTGTTCATCTGTCATGGATAGTACACCCAAGTCTCTCCTGATATAGAGTTTAAAAAGGTGTGTGTGCAAGTCACAAGCCAGCCCTGATAACCAGCTTAGATGCTGACATAAGACTTTAACTCCAGCTTTAACATACCAATATTGTAACCAGGCATATTTTTGTGCACACAGCTGAGTATATTTTTTCAGTTACATATTCATTCATTGAAAAAAATGAACATCAAATGATCAGACTCAAATGCTTAAATCCCATCTTATTGAAAATGCACAAAACTTAAGTAAATATTTTTTTGCAGGGGCACACCTATAACCCCCCTGTAAATTATATATACCAAATGTCAGACTGCAGTACAGCCAGGAAAAGGGAGGTTCTCCAATCACTGTTGTGTACAGAAAAAAGCTGATATGTACGTACAGCTGATTTTCACAAGCCAGCTTTTTCCTGCTCGATAAATGAAATGTCATCCAGTTTTTCATCGGATGCATGTGAAGCATTTCTTTACAGATTGAGGAAAGGTGACAAGCCAACATGTAAGTCAGTGAGTACAAAATATTAATTGATAGCCACACTCTGCCACATTACATGCCTTTATTCCCCTTGCATCCATCTGAAAGTGTGTTCTTGCTGTCAACAAGTTACAGATAGTGCATGAATAACTGCACAGTATGCCCACAACATGCCCAACCAGCAGTCACAGTGCTTTTGTAGCTGAGTGGTATTCCCAGAACCCACACCACCAGCAGACAAAGCTGTGTATAAAACACAGTACTGGCATATCCATTGCTGGGATATGAAGAACATAACCAGTGGCTATTAGTGTGTACAGCTTGAAAGACTAGCATTCCTAAAGAACATCTGTGCCAGTGGTCTCAAATGACTATCCTTGGGACCAGATGCAGCTCTTGTGCATTTAATATATATCTCTCATGAGATGCCCCTGATGCAGTCCCCAGGTGAGTGAGTAGGTATGTTTGTGGAATGAATGTTCAACTGTCCTGCTTTTTGACTGCTGATCACTCAAATTTCCTGTCTCTCTTTGTTTCTTTCTCATATCAGTCCAGCCACATTATAACAATGAAACAGTAACAGACTGGCTTCCTGAAGAGTTTCATGAGTTGAGCAGTCCAAACACTGTCACCACATGTGCTTATTTCACTGTATCCATGATCCAACATTAAAGTAGAAAGAGGGTAGTTGGTCAGGCATTGTATGGAAGCATTAAACTAAACTTTTAGACCATCAAATTAGGCAAAATAAATATATGTTGTTAATAGTTTAATTAAGACCAGATGAATTTCTCAACAGCACTTAGTAAGAAAATAAAGTGACTGAGTGTCACTGGTGGACTAGTGTGCCACTGACACTGTGGGGGAACATGTAATCCACAGATGAGCAACATTTATAGACAGTAACAAAAATAAGTCATAGTTACTGTTTGCATAGGATGGAGACACGTTCCATGCATTCTTACTACAACTAAAGGTTGTGTACTTAAATTTCATAGGATATAAGACAAGAAGTATTTTCCTTATGATGTCTGGAAAGAAAGATCTGAAAATATGAAAACTAGACAATCTGCCAGAGTATAAGGATACAGAAGACACTGAAGTTAAAATGAGCTTAAGAGTTCATCGGGTGGACAAGTTATACATTGCTGCTAATGATAGCTGTGGTCCTAGGAATTTGGGTATATGAATCTTCATTACTGTGCTTTTTGCCAATACTGTAATATTAAGTTATTGGCTGCCATATATATTGACAAAGTCAAGCCTGCCCATTCCTTACAGAGCAGAAACTTTGTTTGGCATGAGTCAGCCTATTGATTTCTGCTTCTTCATCTTCTTCTTCTTAGAGATGTCATTGGCCATATTACTGCTAGAGGTATTCATATCTTTGTGTTTCAGTTCAGCAGCTACTGTAGCAGAATCATATCTCCCATCTTGTTTGCCCAAGTGTTCTGGACAAAACCAAAAATAATGGAAGGACAAAGGCATAAAGCTCGGGAAAATTTTTGTTACTTGCATATTATCGCAAGCAGATTTCCAAGCTCCCAAAATTCGTCATGTTTGGCTGAAAATATGAACATTAACATTAAAAGGGTTGTGTACATTAGTAACTCGTGTCACATGGTGTATGAGTCAGGAAGAGGACTACCGGTCACATTTGGTATTTTGTCAGTGATGTACTTTTCCAACGTAACTCACTGTAACAGAAAATAGACCTGACTGCTGCCTCGCACTCTTCCTTATCCAATCTCATCCTTGTTGAATTTCTTAATATATGGCAAGTTCAGATTACGTTTACTCACGTAACTGTGAGTATTGCTTTGATCATGGGTTTTACAGCTCTCACTATTTTACCATTGCAATGGCAATGCTCCTAAAGCCTTTCAGTGCACTCTGTAAGGGGTTTTGATTGCAAGGCATGCATTTTACTAACTGTTGCTTTGCTGACTTTTTTACTATGTGTTGCAGGCTTTACAGTAATGGTTGAGTAATGCACATAGTCTGACTTTCTATGACTCCACAGTGACATACACTATTCCCAATTGTTTTGGGATACTGTGATATTTGAATTTCTGACATTTCTCCTTTTACTTGCAGTCATTGAATGTAGTACACATTGCTTACAGTTTTATTGTACTATATAGCAGTTCTCACATATAATTTTACTTGTATTTATTCAGTTTTCTGCGTAGTTCTTTTGCTGTAAAAAGGGTATGTTACAAGGTGTATAGTATAGAAGTATAAACATGTCAGACGTAAACAAGACCTTGTAACATATCCTTTTTACAGCAATTGTGAGTATTGCTTTGTTTGTGGGTTTTACACATAGTGTGTCACAGCCAAATTGTGCATGTAAGACTTGAAAATGCTGTTCAAACTCCTTCAAATCTTACATGTACTCATTTCACTTGAAGTATGCGAATTTCACGACCACAAAAATCTGGTTGCAATAATATGTAAGTACCAAATTTTTAATTATTATTCTAATTCTCTTGAAACAGTTAATAGAATGTTGCTGTTTGTCTTTTCGGCTGTTCCCAGTTAGGGGTCGCCACAGCGGAACTCCGGTCCGCTAATGATTGGCAGCAAATTTTTATGGTGCCGAGTTGCCAGCCCGATGCCCAACCTTCAGCAAAGGCACACCCATTCACGCATGTCTTTCAGAGGCTACTCGACTGCAGGGAGGACATGCAGACTCCACACAGAAGGCACTCCAGCTGAGAATCGAACAGGAGAAACCCTTGCTGTGAGGCAGCAACGCTACCGCTGTACCACCGCGGCTTGAAACAGTTAATAGAATGACAGGTTTTAAATCAACATGCATTTTCTTAAAACTAAGAAGTGTGAAATATTAAGGATTGGTGTTATTTACTTACTGTAATCCTTACTTATTTACTAGAAAATAAAAAAAAATTGTATGAAGGACAGAGCAAAAATGACACACTCAGAGACAATTAAGAGATATAATAGTAATAATAATAATAATAATAATAATAATAATAATAATAATAATAATAATTCTGTTTGTTAACTAGGTACCAGATAGGCCCACTTGACACACAGTCCCTTTTCTTGGGCAACCTGGGAGCAATGTCTGTTCAAATGCCTTGTTCAGTCACACAGGAGGCAAATAAGGACTGAGAGAATCAAACCCTGTACCACAGGAACTATAGCACATAACCATAACCTCAGGAACTATAGCACACAACCATAACCTCTTCCCCAACTGCCAGTAGAAGTAGGCCATGCTGTTTCCCTGACTTTTTATTTTTTTTATTGTGTAACTTGGTAGGCTAGACATGCAGACCTACATGAGAAATGTATTTTTCTGGACTGACTTATGGCTACTTATCTGGTTTAGTAACTTGCCTGGAGTTGTAAAGCATGCTAGTGAAAACTGAGGTAATCAAATCTAGGACTGTAAGATGACGTCTGCCAGTAGTACATCTGAAATATATTTCCAGCCTCTTTTTCAGTGTTACAAAGGATAGGCACAGTTTTAATAGCTCTGTTGTTAACAACTCCCAGATCTCTGAAGTGAAAACAGAGGCTGATTGGTCATTTAGTTGATTAGTAAGACTGTGGCTTGTCATCCTAGTGTCTTGAGAGCTCACAGATGACATGCAACAGTTTGTATTATCTTAGTATGCTTTCAGAATTTGAAGATTACTCACTGCGACAAGATCATGATAGCAAAATAGAAGATAAAATTCCATCTGAGAACAGGTTCAGTGGCTAACTGACTGTAAATGAGCCGACTTGTAAAGGTGTGACACATTCTTCATGTGCAAAGCCAGTAGTATAATTATCATTCTTGCTAGTTAATGTAGATGTGATTGAAAAAAGGTCAGCCTTTTAAATTTAAAAGTAGAAATATAGAAAACATAATAAACCAAACATTAAATTAATAATAATCTCCAGGAATCAGAAAGTGGTAAGCCCTAACAAAATCATTTTCTGCTGGCTGTAATCTCTTCTGATTTGCAGATAGCCATACCACAGTGATCCTGTATGGTCTATAGACTTAAATTGGTGAGTTGTCCCCATGAAATACCACAGTGCAAATGAGGCATTCCAAGGAAGCAGCATATGATAATGGGTCATGTGCTGTGCCCTGGAAATGCCTGTGGTAAGTGATTTATGCAACCAGGCGATTCATGGAACCACTCTGCTGCATAATTCAGCTCTGCTAGCTGTGTTAATTAACAGGTCCAAAAATTTGTGTTCATCCATTACTTTTCAATGGGAGAGACCATGTTAGAGGTAAGTGTTGGTGAGTTTAGTGGTGAGGTGGCATCATGTGTATGTGTGTGTGTAAGTGTGTATGGGTGTGTTGCCATACATCTAAGCTCCCTTAGATATGAATGAGAAAAGCCTGTAATATGGGGGGGGGGGGGTGACACTAGACATCAAGGGCTAAATATTTATGTATTTATTTCAATATCTATTTATTTTTATTTTTATTTTTATTTTCAGTTTTCTGATCAGGATAGTCTGACTGGGCAAAAATCCCTTTTCAGAGGAGACCTAGAGAGAAAGTCTTCACGTTGAAATATTTTGCACCATGCAAAACTCTGCAAACAAATAATGGAATTTCATGTCACATAGCAAAAGTACAGTACATACAAACAAATTGAGTTTTATCCCTTTCAATAGAGAGAAATGTTGTTTGTGAGTAGGTTTAGAAGAAGTGACTTTTGGATGCTGAAGTACGGAGAGGGAGTATCAGCATTTGGTGTGGAGATGGATTTTTGTCCAATGTAGTTAGGGGTATTAGTGCTTGCTACCGTGGAGTTAGCCAGGTGTTAAGTAAGAGTATAGCCACAAGTTGTATAGTTATTGCTTCAGCTGATTTTTGAAAATATTTAGTTTATCAATTTGTTTTATGTGAAGAGGTAGGAAGTTCCATGTTTTGGAGACATTGTGGGAGTAAAGTGATTCCCCAATGATATTGCTTGATTTGCTACTGAACAGTAACATTTTGTTCTAATGACTTAGTTAAAATATTAATAGAAAACAGTTTTGTCATCATTGTGCATACATATTCTGAATAATAAAAAGTATGAAACTCTGATGTTTGTCTTTATTAACTGACTGTAGTGGTCCATGAGAAGGGTAAGAGCAGTTAACAGAGGCGAAATCATGGACATTCTATAACTTCAGGGGTAGTTGAGAGGTAAGGTGATGTGTGTTTGTATGTGTATGTGTTTTGGGGTGAATGGGAGTGGTGTATGTGTGAAAATGATGCATGAACTGCCACCAGTAATTAATGCAGATAAGTGCTTATTAGAGTTTGTGTTAATTACCGAGTGACTCAGGTTCATACAAATTAACTGATAACTAGATATTTCCTCACTGTGGCTAACCTGAATCAATGTTTTTGCAACTGAGTTAAACTGAATGTTTACAGCTGGAATTTGACAGAATCCAGAACAAGAGCTCTTGTATTGAGTGAAGCTATTTTAAAGGAGAGCCCTTCACATGGGTACCATAGACAGAACTTCATGGCCAGATGCTAGGACCCTGTGATAAGGTGCTTTATAGATAAGCAGAAGAGTACTAGCTAACTGGGAAATAGGGAAGCAGAGGGCACTGTAAAATGAATAAAGCATGAATCTAAGTCAACTGTAAGTAAGCAAAACATGAATTCAGTTATGCAGTGTGATACTTCTCAGGGTAACCATATATCTGTGTGCCTATGTTGACATTCTATGTAATAACAGAATATTATAACACTTGGATTTTTGTGTTTTTTTTACTACTTTATTTATTTCAAGTCCAGAACCAGAACAAGGCAACTAGGCAGCTGCCCAGGGCCTTGTGCTGGCTGGGGAGCTCCATAAACATTAAATTAAAAAAAGTCTGTCTTGCCCATATCTCACAATCCTTCTGTCTTGACATGCAGAAACCTCTCTATCTCTCATTGGTTCAAATGTAAAGCAAATAAGAAAGAATCCATGAAGCTCTAAAGCCAGTGAGAAAAAGACTTCCCAGACATTTTCATAGTAAAACAGAATAATGAGTTGTACCATTTACTACTGTGGAAGCAAGCAAGCTGGACTTTGTGCTGTGTAATTAGGTGATGGAAAAAACACTGTACAATAATTAGGTGGAAGCAGTGTGTGTGTGTGTGTGTGTGTGTGTGTGTGTGTGTGTGTGTGTGTGTGTGTGTGTGTGTGTGTGTGTGTATTACAAGTGTGAACATTACAAGTCCTACTTGTTTATGAATGTTGAGTGTTAGCTTTACGTCAGAGGTCTTCTAAAACATTTTCCATTCCAATAAATCACTATAGTTTGCAGTCAGTAATGCCAGGAATTAAGTTTCATTATTTCATGTATTAACCAAGTAAACTTACCTTTCCAAGACAGCCCAGGAGCACTGTGTGGTTAAATGACTTTTTCAGAGCCAGACAGTTGGCACAAGAGTCAAACAATGAATCCTTCACTGTAGTAGCAACCAATTAAGAGCTTGGAGCCTTAATCCTTTGTACCAACTGCTAGCCCTTCATTATGTTCTCCATTTTCTGAAAAATCACTGAGGACTACACTCAAATCAATAATACCAGTCATTGTATAGTTTCATAATTTTTGTTGTACAGAAAATAAATGTTGATGCAAAACCTGTTGTTCTGTTAACTTTTTAAAGTGAATTACATTTGTCCACCTCTTATCTGACACTGATTTTGCAGAACATCTCTGATTTTACATTATATTTGTGGCCTGTTCCTCGTTAACTGCTTTTTTGTGTTTAAATCACTAAGGATTACAGTATTAGAGATCCACAGTTCTTATTGTTCTGAAAATGCATGTCCATGTAACACCTATTATTCTGTTAACATTTTAAGTAAGTAAAGTAGAGTTGCCTGGCACTTAACACTCTGCACTGTTATTGAACTGTTTCCCATAGTCAAAAGTGCAGGGTTTGAATCCTTCCACCTCCATTTTTCTAATGTGTGACTTTGAACAAGTCACTTAACCAGTGTTCCTGAGTTGCCCCTGAAAAAGTTTCAGTGGATTTACATTGTTAACAAATAGATGAAATAATATTTAAAATGTGTAAATATTTAAAATGTGTACCTTTTTAGGCAATTGACCCCCTCTCTCATTATGTTTGGCTTTGTCCAGAATTCTCAAGCAAAGAATTTGAGAGGTATTTTTATTTGCTCTTTGTAAAATCTGTGGCTTTCTGGTAATTTGTTGTGGATTGCAGTCATTAAATAATGACAGACGTGAGAATCAGACTTTGTTTCTTTCAGAAAATGCTTGATGATGCAAAACTTGTTATTCTACCAACAAGCTAGAATTCTGCCAGTTTGCACAGAGGACTAAAGCTCTGTGTTGTGAGTGAATTAGTTCCTGTTCTTTGGGTACAAGATTTGAATCTTTCCATTTTCATTTACCTACTTTGTGAAATTGGGTAAGTCACTTAACTTGAAAGTGCTTTGGGGCAGTTGGGAACTTAGGCTATGCTCCTTAATGGTCTACTGGACTGAATAAATAGCAAATACCTGTGAACATACATAAGAGAAATATGTATATATTTATTTATTTATTCATCTTTGTTGACTGGGTTAGTCCCACTAGGCATCTGGATTCGTTTTATTGGAGACCTGAGGTGGTTGTTCTAGTACTGTGGAAAATTTGACAAGAGCATCATGGATCTTCCTCTACTTTTTGGAGAGTACGGAGACATTGTTTTTGCCAATTCCAGTTTCCATTCCAGGCCTGAAGGTGGCCTGGAGAAACTGGAAGCAAGATGGAGGCAGTATTAGCAGCAGAAATCGAAAAGGAAGGTGTGGAGAACAAAACAGAGTTGGAGAGCTTTTTAAAGCTGTGAGATTGGGGCCGAGAGATCTGAGGTGTTGCTGGTGAAGGAGATGATCGGAGTGAAGGAGAAAGCAGATATAAAGGTTAATGAATCTTTACAGGATTCAGAGTACATTTTCCAAAAAGATCTGTTTTCTGATTCAAAAACAGAATGTGTAGTTACAGCCCTCTAATCAGGAGGGTTGTGGGATGATTATTTAAAAGAAATGGTCATGCAGAGTGAACTGGATAGTGAGGTGGCAGCATCATGGGCTAATATTATGGACAAAATCCAAGAAGCAGAGGGGAAAGAAATTATGGAAAAGAAGAAATCTTATGCTTCAATGGTGAAAGAAGGAAACAATAAAGTAAGAGCGGGAGAAGGAGGAAGAGAAATTCTGAAGAAGAATTTAATTGTGTGGCCTAGTGCAAAAAAGAAAAAGAACTGGAAAGGTACAAGGTATGGGACACAGTTATTATTTCATCCTTAGGAATATCACGTAATGAGGTAAGAGCATTCATTCATATACACAGAGAGACTTACTGTGACAGTATATTTGAAAATGGACAATATATGGAAGGTTTTCTAGGAATATTTGAGGAAATGAAGGAATACAGTCCATGGAATAATTTTGCAGTATAAACTTTTTATGGAGAAACAAAAAAGATAGTTGATATACAGTTTTGGATTAAAGTAGACAAGGAAGCATTAAAATACTATTTAAAAACTGTTTGCTAGCAAGTATTGGACTTTACAAAATGTTATGATGTAAGAGGTTTATGGACTGGGGGATGGAATTGTGGAATAATATTAAAAATGGAAAATGATAACATGATGTGTATTCCAAGCATAGTAATTGTTGAAGGTAGTAGAGGCTATGTAAGATACAGGGGACAACCAAGAAAACTGCTTTTTTGTGGAAAAATGATCATTAATAAGCAATTGTGGCAAAATAAAATGTTTTGTTTGGTGGGAGGTAGGACATGGAGGAAAGAAATGTAAACTGATGTGTGAAAAATTTGGGAAAATGGGACATGATTCAAATAAATTTGATGAGCAGTTGCATGTTGAATTAGAAGAACAGATGAAAGAACATGTGCATGATATAAAGAATAATATAGGGGATGAACATGTAATAGTACAAGAGGAAGACATATAAGGAAAAGAAAATAAAAAAACTGAAGAAAAGCAATCAGTATCTAATCAGTATTCAATCATCATTGAAAATAAGTGAAGAGGAAGATAGTTGGAGGATAGTAAGAGGTAAAAGAAAGTCTGATAGAGAGAAGGGTAAAAGATAGGAAAAGAAAATTTAAAATGTGGTTATGAAAGAAAATAAAAAGAAAGATAAGGGTTAACATAATAAATATAAAATTCAAAAGAACCCGTTAACAGTATAAAGAATATTAAAATACAGTTAGGAGTACTGGAATGGTGTATGCTACAGCATAAGCATGTAATAATTCTAAAAGATGCAAGAATTCTAGCAAAAGATGAAAGAAAACAAATGGAAAATTATGGGGTGGGAATATAGTATGGAACCTGGGAAGAGATACATGTTCAGGAATTGCTATATTATGTAATGAAATTATTAAAATGTTAGATCATACTATAGTAGAGTTAGGAGGAATAACAACATTAGATATAAGATATAACAATGATGTATATAGAATTATCACTATATATGCATATGTTACAAAAAAAGGAAGAGAAAAAAATGTTTAAACAATTTTGAATTATGAAGGGTAAGCATGGAAATAATATTGGTGGGAGACTTTAATTGTGATTTAAGGAAAAGGGAAAAAGGGAATTATGTTAAAATGATATATGAAATTATAAAAAAGTGGAAAGCTATATATATATATATATATATATATATATATATATATATATATGGGGTAATGTACACTGGACATATAAAATAAGTGAAATTAAGACAGAAATTGATTACTTTTTATTATCTGATACCTTGAGAGTATCAGAAGAGAGATACAAAAGAGACAGTTTTTTTTCAGATCACTTGGCCATATGGAGAGAATTAAAAGAAAAAGGATACATAAAGACAGGTAAAGGAATTAAACGATTGAAAGAAATGGAAAGAAATGATGAAGAGAGAAAGGAATTTGATCTATTACGGAAAGACCATATAAAATGAGAATGTTCTAAAATAATTGGACTAATTGGTGGATAAATTTGAAAGGGAAATATAAAAAGTGTTTTTCAAATGTCAGATGAGGAAAAGAGAGAATGAAAAGCAACAATATATGATATTAAGTCAAACAGTATTCAGAGAAATACTAAGAGGTAATAGAAACGTGGGTGAAAATTGGATAGAGGTTTATGAAAAGAATCAAGAGAAAATTAAGAAAATTTTAAATAAGCAGAGGTAAAAAAGAAGTAGCTCCATATTTGAACAAAATGGTGAAAGAAAATGAGACAGTAATAAAAGAATTTGAAAACAGTGAATGACAAAAGGTAAATACACCAAAAGAAATTCTTGAAGTAATAGAAAAGTATATAAAGCAAAATTAAGAAGAAAGAGATAAAAGAGAAACAAATATGGGAAGTAAGTAAGCTACGTGAAAATGAGGATGAGATGGAAAGAAATGTAAGTACAGGAGAAAAGGATGAAGTTTTAAAAAACTTGGATAATCAAAAGACAATGGGTTTAGATGGAACTGAGCATAATATGTATTATAATATGAAAAATTGGCAGACGCTATATTTTGTAAAGGTTCTAAATGAATGATTAGAAGAAGGGATAAATGAAAAAGAGATTTGTATAGGAGTTATGAAATTTATATGGAGGAAAGAGGATATTAGGAGTTGGAGACCAATAGTATTAAATAATATGGATTATAAAATATTTATGAGGGTAATAGGGAAACGATTATCTAAAGGTGTGGATAGAATGATGAAACTTATGATTTTTGGGGAAAAAAGAAAAGGAAGTCAAGATTTATTATGGGTGTTAAGAGAAGTAATAGATAATATTATAAATAAAAAAGTGGAAGCCAAAATATTGATCAGATATGTAAACAAAGCTTTTGATAGAATATAATATGATAAATTATAGGGTATATTAAAGGATTATAATATAAGTGACAAAATAATAAAAGTCATTAGCTTGGTATATGAGAATAATATTAAAATAATACTAAATGGATGGTTAAGTAAAGAAAACAGATTAGAATGTGGCATAAGACAAGGCTGCCCTGCAAGTAGTACTTTAATCATGTTAGAAATAAATGTGATTGTAAGTGTAATGAATAAAAATACTGAAATAGCAAAAAATAGGATGATAGAGAGTATTTTATATACCAGTGATCTTTACTTATGCAGATGATATACTTTTAGTTACTATAAATAAGAAATAAATAGAAATAGCAATGAAGAAATTAAACAGATAATTAAAAAAAGTCTTAGTTGAGTATACATATAGACAAAAGTAAAGGATTTGGATCAGTAGATGAGAAAAAAAGTATTAAATTTAACAAAGAAGAAGTGGAAATATTAGGAATAACATTTGGGAACAACATAAAAAGGAGGCATGATAGGAAAGACTGTTACAAAATTTAAGATAAATTGGTATATTTTGGAAGACGTATAGATTATCATATGAGAAAAAGGTATAGTTAATAAATTAAATTCTATCTTATTAGGCAAGATTGCCTACTTAGCAGGTAGATATATGATTCTAGCAAAATATGAAAAAGAAGTGTTATTGACCATTTTCCCATTTATATGGGGATCAAGATTGAACCCAGTGAGAAGAGGAATCTTGTATATGCAAGAAAAAAGAGGGAGGCTTAGGATTAGTAAACCTGATAGTACATGCTGTTTCATTTAATCTGTATAAAGTGTGGAAAAGATTAAAAGAAGAAAGCAGAAATATAGTGAATTATATAATGAAATATAAATATGAAGAAGTTTGGACAAACCTAAGATGTGGGAAAAGATGTAATACTGTTATTAATAATGAGGTTAAAAATGATCAAAATAAGATATTACTATGGAAATTAAAAATGGAAAATGTTGAAAAAAACAGGAAAAAAATGTAATGAAAATGTAATGAGGGAATATTGTTTTATGTCTCCATGGTAAAATTTAGATAATGAAAAAAGAAGTGCTATTAAAACCAGGTTTGTATGGAGTAAAAAATGTATGAATGCAAAGACTTTATGTAGAAATTAATGGTAAGTAAATTGTCTGGTAAAGCAAACATGCCATATAAAAGAATTTAGGAAAGAATACATAATTATTGTGGTGAAATTGAGACATCTGAAAATGTGTTCTTAAATTGTATAAGAATTAAAAAACTATGGGAAATGTTAGATGAAATTAAAATATTCAGTGATGATAAAATTGTGAGAAATATAAATATGATAGAATATGGATATGGTGATAAAATAAGGGAGGAAGTAAAAGAAATTGATAAAAAGTTATTTTATGTTTTGTGGGTTATATGGAATGAAAGATTTAATGAGATTAGATATAATGGAAAATGGGTATTAGCTGAAATTCTAAAAAAATAAGTTTATGATTGTGCAAAAAAGAGTGGGGGTATAATTAAAATGATTAATGTATAAAGATACAGGATATTTAAATGTAAACTAAGGAAAATAATGTATGTATTGTGGGTATTTATTACTACATCGAAAGACCTTTACATCAGATACCTCTCTATTGACACAAAACCATCAAAATTCATTTCCACGAATCCCAAAATTTTTCCCAGAGTAAGGAAGTAGTTGGCCAACTCCACAATTTTGCTCTTTCCCCACTGTAGTGTGGTCTTGGAGTTGGAATATATAGTTGGGGGGTGAGAGGTGCAGCCCCCCATTTGGGAGGGTTTAATTTAATGCAGTGTATGTTCTGTTGTGGTATGGGGCAATTGTTACATTGCCCTGGGAAAAATTCTGCAATTCGCGGAAGTGAATTTCAACAGTTTCTTATTGATGGAGATGTGTTTGGCGCAAAATTCTTTCAATGTAGAAATATAGACCCTATATTGTATAGCTTGTAGTGTAAATAATGTAAATAAGAGGTTGTATTCAAAAACAAACCCCTACTCTTTTGCGTACAGGGAATCTTTTCATTGAGGCACTTCCTGTCTTCCTGACCAAGTTGCATAGGCAGCTCAGAGAAGCGGGAAGCCATTTGAAATGAACATGGAGGTTGGAGAAGATAATGGCAAGTATTTTTGAATTATGGTGCTATCACTTGGACAGAGGATGTGTTGCATTTGTCAGAGAAGGAATCGGAGGTGAGGGAGAAGTCAAGAGACGAGTACGGTGTAACAGAGATGGTGGAAAAGGCAGTTGAACCTCTTCAAATGCCAGTTAAAGTGTCAGATGCAGTGAATGCTGATTCTGAGTATTTGTTTCAGCAGGGTTTGTTTGAGTCTCAAGATACAGCACAAGACTGTGTTGTAGCAACCCTCCAGTCGGGAGGGTTGCGGGATGCTTACCTAAAGGAAAGATTAATCAGAGTGAACCAGACAGTGAAGTGACATCTTCATGGGGTGAGATTGTGGAAAAAAATACAAGAGGAGGAGGTTGCAAAGAAATCCTATGCACAAGTGGTGAAAGAAGGAGAAAGAAGAATCAACAAAGTGAAGGAAGTAAATAAGAAATTTGTTATAAGAGTAAGCAGTGAGAAAGAGAAAGGACTTGAAAGGTATGAAGTATGGGACACATTAATTGCACCACTGGGTGTTTCACCCAAGGAGGTAAGAACCTTTATTCTTATTAAAAAGAAATGTACTGTGATATATTTTTTGAGACAGGACAGTATATGGAGAAAAAAAAGAAATCTTATGGACAAACGATGAAAGAAGGAAAAAGAAGAGTTGAGCAAGTATAGAAAGTAAAGAAGAAATTCATTATAAGAGTAAGTAGTAAAAAAGAGAAAGGACTTGAAAGGTATGAAGTATGAGACACAATTGCAGTACTAGGAGTTTCACCCAAGGAGGTAAGAATCTTTATTCTTATTAATAAAGAAGCATACAGTGATATACTTTTTGGGACAGGACAATATATGGAGAGATTTTTTGAATGATATGAACAAAAAAAGAACTTTAGTCCTTGGAATGAGTATGTGGTACTGGCATTTCATAGAGAAACGAAAAAGAGAATCTTGATACAATTTAGAACGGAAACTGAAAAAGAGGAATTGAAAGAATATTTAAAGAGTATATATAAATATGTTATGGACACAACAAAAATATATGATGACTAAGGTTTACTTATAGAGGACAGACAAAAACATGTTTTTTCTGTGGAAAAAATAATCCATTGATTAATGAATGTGATAAACAAAAATGTTTTATTTGTGTAACAACAGGGCATGAAGCAAGAAAATATACAAATGTAAAAATGTGGAAAAACTGGACATACATTGGTAGAATGTGAAGAAAATGTAGATGTTACAAGAAAATAATGAATACAGGATCCAGTAAATGTCATATACAGAAATATAGAAAAGGAAAAAGGAAGAGAGGTTAGTACACAGGAAAGAAATACAGATATAATAATACATGGAAAAGATGGGGAAAAGGAAGGGAAAAAAGGTGCTTGATATGAGTGAAGAGGAATATGTAAGCTGGAAAGAAGTGAGGGGAAGGAAAAATTCCATAGGAAAAAGGGTGAAAGAGAGAAGAAGAAAGTTTAAAAGTGTAGTTGTGAAAGAAACAACAAAGTAAATAATGAGAGAGGGGATAGTAATAATAATTTTAAAGGCTGAAGATCTTAATTGTTAATAGTATGAAGAATTTTAAAATAAGATTAGATATTTTACAAGGGTTTGCCTTGCTTGATATGCACATAACTATATGAGAAGATACAAGAATTTTGAAAGAAGAAGAAAGGTTTCAGACAGATGTATTATGGGGTGGAAACACTATTTGGAATATAGAAAAAAGATGCATGTTCAATAAAACTGGGAATAATAATGGTACTAGATTTAAGATGGAAAACAAATGTTTACAGAATTATTGCAATACATTAGAAAGAAAGAAAGAAAGAAAAAGAAAGAAAGAAAGAAATAATGTTTAAAAAAGTTCTAAATTATGTAGATGTTAATATGCATATAATATTAGTGGGGGATTTTAATTATAATTTAAGAATAGGCAAAAAAGTAAAATTATACATGAGATAATGAAAAGTGGAAAGCTATATATATATATATATATATATATATATATATATATATATATATATAAAATAACAAGCTCTGGATTTACAGAAGAAGTGAAGTTAAAACTGAACTTGACTACTTTTTAGTATCTGACTGTTTAAAAGTATTGCAAAAAAAGGATAAAAAGGACAGGCTTTTCAGATCATGTAGCCATATGGATAGAGTTACCCAAGAAAGAAGGGCATTTAAGAATAGGTAAAAGTGTTAGGGGGCTTACAGAAAATGTTTTAAATAAAGAAGATAGGAAAGAGATTAATATATTATGGAAGGATCATATAGGTATGAGAATATTTTATAAAAATTGGGCAGGTTGGTGGATAAACTTCAAAGAAAAATATAAAAAGTGTTTTTTGGAATGTCAAGATAAAAAGAGAAGGATAAAGAAATTAAAATATAAGCAGTTGAGTCAGGGTGTGTTTAAAGAAATATTGAGAGATAAGAGTTTTTTTATGAGAAAGAAAAAGAAATTTATGATATAAATCAGGAGAAGATTAGTAGATTGTTATATAAACAAAGATATTTATACAAGGATGAAAAAAAGAGGTGGCACCTTACTTGAATAAATTAGTAAAAGAAAATAAAAGAATAATAAGGGAATTAAAGAATAATGAAGAAATAAATAACTACACAAGACAGAATATTTGAAGTGATGAAAAAGTATATAGAGCATACTTTTATAAAGGAAGAGGCAAATGTGAAAAAGAAATGGATAGTTTAAAAAACTAAGTAAAGAAGGTAATGAGGATTTGGAGAAAAATATAAATGTGAAAGATCTAAATGAAATATTGAAACATCTTAATCTGGATAAAGTTACAGAATTGGATGGTACTGAATATCATATGTACAATGATAAGGAAAATTGGCAAAAGTATTTTTGTGGAGTCAAAAATGATGGATGTATAATTACAACCCTCCAGTTGGGAGGATTGTAGGATTACTTACTTAAAGACATGAGATGCACAGTGTGCCCAAAAATGGAGGAGATACTTCCTTGGGGGACATTATAGAGAAAATACAAAAGGAGGATGCAGAGACAATCCTGAAGAATAGTTGTGAGGTGGAAAAAAACATATGCAGAGAAAGTAAAATAAGGCAAAAGTGGAGTAGCAGAAAACAAAGGTAGGAGAAAATGAAAAACTTAAGTATGTGGTAAGGATTCAAAGTAAAGAAGACAAAGAAATGGGCAAGTATGAAGTGTGGGACAATTTAATAGCTCCTTTGAGTGTAAAAGCACATGAAGTAAGAGGATTTATTCTTATTATTGGAGAGGCATATTGTGACATTATATCTGAGACTATTTTTTCAATGGAACATTTTCTTGGAGAATATGAAAAAAGAAAGACTATAACCCAATTTATGTGATAAAAGCATTTAACAGAAAAAAAAGAAAATCCATGTACATTTTCCAACAGAGGTAGAAAGATAAACTGAAATGTCATTTGAAAACTTTATGTAAAGAATTACTGTACATTGTAAAACTTTATGACAAAAGAAGTTTATGGACTGGTGGCTGGTACTGTAATATTGTGTTAAAGACAGAAAAAAAATGTATATATACATGTACCAAGCATGAAACATGTGGAGTGGAATAGGAGTATCATAAAATACTTGGGATAACCCAAAATATTTTTTGGAGAAGAAGGACATTTGATAAGTAACTGTGACAAAAGAAAATGTTATATTTGTGGAAAAATGGGACATGATGCAAAAATGTGAACCTAAATGTTATAAATGTGACAAAATTAGACAGTTATGAATGGATTGCAAAAATGAAAATAAGAGTAATGAAAAGGAAAAAGAAATGAAAAAGAGAAGACATTTTAGAAGTAGTAGAAACAGAAGAAAAATTAGATGAGAAAAAAACATAATAAAGGTGATATAGAAGAAGGTTCTGAAATAAGGGATGAAGAAGACATAAACAGAAAAGTAGTAAAAGAAAAAAATTCTATTGGTGAAAGGGTAAAAGCCAGAAAAGAAAATTTAAAGAGTAAGTACAAAAGAAAAAGAAAGGAAATGGATAAAAAAAGAATATACACAAGGATTGGGGTTGGTATAGTGATTAAGGTGTTTGACTCACAGACACAAGGTACAGTGTTTAATTCTTGTCTTTGGGAAAGAAATTGGCTGGGCTTAGAATGGCCTATTAAGACAGCTAGCCTAATATTTAGCTATGAACTTATAAATCTAAGTAAATGGGAAAATGAAAATCTTAGCGTGCTTTATGTAAATGTGAATAGCATTAAGAATACAGTAAGAAGACTAGGGGATTTGGAGTGATGTAATGCATGTGATATAGATGCAATTATGTTAGAAGACACAAGATGTTTAACAAATGAAAGATTAGAGAAACTATGGGGAGGCAAGATTATCTTGAATTTGGGAAATAAGAGATGTTCTGAAATAGCTCTATTCTGTAGAAGTACAGTAAATATATTCGATGTAATTTGTGCAAAAATGGGAAGATTAACCATTGTAGATTTAAAATGGAAAGAACAAGTATATAGAATTATAACATATGCTTATACTAAATGTAAAGAAAGGGAAAGCTTATTTTATCAAATTTTAGAGTATGTTGTGATAAATGTGACTGTTATAGTAACAGGAAACTTTAAATGTGATTTAAGAGGCAAGCATGAAAAGAAAGAAAATTATATAAGAAAAAGGTTAAAAGTTAGAAGATGTGGTAAGTTAAAGCTTTGGGACAAAAAAATCATGGATTTACAAAAGGGCTTTGTATAGAACTAAAATAGATTATTTTTATAGTATCAGAAGGTTTAGTTATAGCAGAAGGGGCTAGTTGAAACAGGATTTTCTCACCAACTTGCAATATGGCTAGAAATAAAGGAAAACAAGGAATACATAAAAATAGGCGAATAAATAAAAAGGATGCATGAGAATGCATGGAATAAAGAAGGAAAGGGATTAGTAATACAGTTATGCAAAGACCATCCCCCAGATTTACTAATCTGCCATGCAGGGCTAAACTAGTCCTGCACGTAAGCAGCAGTTTAAGAGGAGGACGGCAACGCACCATTCATAATATTGAAGGTGCACTGCCTGAGCTCCAAATCCTATACTGAGTGTGGACGAGTGCAGGGGGCGTGTCTGAGTGCGGAACTCTCAGAATAAACACACCCCTGCAAAGTAGAACAGAAGAAAGTGTAAATAAATGAGCAAAACCACTCATAGGTGTCCTCACATCTCCACCAACAGTCCCCATGTGTTTAACAGCAACAGTACATTGAAATAAAATGAAGAAACCCTTGTATTAATTTTTTTTAAAACCCCGAGTACAGCTAACCGTAGGTGCAGGGGTTCACCCATCGCTTAGCTACGGTTAAAGCAGCTGAAAAGGCTGAAGAGGATAACAAGGAATATATATGCAAATGAAGCAGCACAGCAATAGTGGAGTGGTTAGGGCATCCGCCTAATGAACAGGGATTTCCGGTTCATGTCCCACTGCAGCACAAATCATTTTCCATGGGAAATCTGTATAAGAACATAATTTTACATTGTTTTGCCATATAACTTACATAATAACATTTAAATGTGAACTGGAGTACTGCATGAAATGCACATGTGAAGTGTCAGTGTCATAATGAATAAGGCACTAGTAAGCAGGTCTAAGCACAAATAAGCAGTGGTAAGCGTGTCTAAGTGCGTTTGCGTGGGGGTAAGCATTGCCCACACAGATTAAGCAAAGTAGAAGTTAAATGAGTGTAACCGGAGGTTAGCAGTGCTTACCGTCACGCAAACCTGCGCAAACCCGCTTACAACCATTTTAAAGTGCCTTAATCACTCTGGATCCAACGACCAATGTTCTGCCCAGCAACAAAATAAACTGCCTCTACAAGGCTCAAACGCAGGACCCTGCACACTAAAGTCACAGTAGTTAAACACTAAGCCACTATAGCAATAGATATGCCTGAGGTATCAGCAAACTAATTCTCACAACAGGAAATCAAACCAAACATGTGAACCGAATATATGTACAGTGTGAAGTGGTATAATCTGCTACATAACATAAATATGTGAACTGGAGTACTGCAGTAAAGCCAGATGTGAGGTGTTATTGCAATAAAGTGTTGAAGTTCCCAGGACCACATACAGCATACGTACACATGAATCAAGGATACAAGACACATATATAACATGTAATGAGGAAGACATCAATGCCAAAAGGCAAATACCATGCAAATTGAATATTAAGCACTGCTACGTGTTGCACAGCACTGCTACCCAGACTACTGGCAGGATACCACCAGTGGGAGAAACAGTGTCAACCTGCAAAGTCAAATCCTAAACAAACGCATGTTCGTCCCTAGTGGGACAACCCCAAACATGCTGCTAAAAAGAGTCCTTGGGGTAACATACCGTGCGTTACAGGTAAGCAAAGAAGGATGTGTATGTCCGTGGACTGAATGTGTGGGAACCCTGAAGATCCATGGGGTGAGACAACTTATATGATGGGTCCCAAGAAGTGGAGAGTGGGCAGTGTCTAGCGGTGTGGTGAGATTCGGATGGAACCTGTAGGAAGGATGATTGATGTGGTGGAGGGAGGGGGTTGAGGGAATGATGGGTAAGACATTATGGGCCGAGGCATGCTGGGGTTGGACGGACCCATTCTAATAGGACCGCCCCATGGATGTAAGCGAGAAAGGAGGGGGATAAACAGGAAGGTAACTGAGACTTACCATTTCCCATGGCAAAGCACGTAATGAGTAATATGTATGTTGCATAACCCATGGAATAACATATATATATATATATATATATGACCTGGAGTACTGCTGCCACGAAAGAACATATATATATATATATATATATATATATATATATATATATATATATATATATATATATATATATATATATATATATATATATATATATATATATATATATATATATATACACACACACACACATATATCACCTAAAGTACAGTAGGAAATGCACATGTGAGGTGTTAGTATCATTATGCATAAAGCATTAGTTAGGTTAAGCAGCAAGAAGCAGTAGTAAGCATATGTCAGCACTAGTAAGTGAGATTAAGGCCATACATCACATACATCCACATGGTTTTAGATATATGTACAGCAATATGTATATATATATATATATATATATATATATGTATATATATATATATATATATATATATATATATATATATATATATATATATGTGTGTGTGTGTGTGTGTGCGTAGATATACACGGATATATAGCTATGATAGGAAACAGCACACAAGAATGACAAATGTTCACAGACTATGCTAATGGAAGTGAGGGGCCCAAACAAGAAACATGTAACATGTAGCATGACCTCCCCCCCAGCTGGATAGAGGAAACATACACACAAATCCACAAACAATGTAAATAGTCCACTGCTCCCCAGACCACAGGCAGGATTCAACCGGGGGGGGGTGTGGACACAGTGGACCCATGAAATGTAATCTTGGAACACAGACAGGAGCTTCCATTGTCGGACACCCCAAAAATTGTCATAACATGGGAGGAAGCCAGTGCGATGACCTTTCAAGGCAGGATGTGTACATACCCAGAATACAAAGGTGGGGAAAGCCTGATGACCCATGGGTCGAGACAATGTACGAGATGGGTCCCGTGAAGTGGAGAGTGGGCAGCGTGTAGTGGTGTGTTCAGACCCGACCTGCACCCAGAGTAGGGATGAGTGCTGTAGAGGAGGTGCGGGTGGGGAAACTATGGGTAGCTAGTTATGGGTCTAGGCATGCAGGTGTTGGCTGTAGTGGGTCTATACGGACAGCCCCAGGGATGTAAGCAAAAGTGTTCATTGGGCAGAGGCACAGCCCAACGAGCAGCCACATCCGCTACAAGTCCCACTGCTGCAAAGTCTAATTTACAGATGTAGATGCATATGTGTAGAGGTATGTGTGTGTATATCTGCCCATAGCTACATGGAGATATACCTCTCCCTCTCCATAGTACAAATGTATACATACAGAGACAGACTACATATACATACCCACATGTAGATATATACATATGCAGACACCCATTCACCCATATGTTGTTAGATATATATATATATATATATATATATATATATATATATATATATATACAGCAATATATAAATATATACATGTATGCATACATATACAGATATGTATGTATATAGTAATATGTGTGTGTAAATATACACATGTATATAGCTAGGATATGATACAGCAGTTACGAATTACATATGTTCACAGGCCGTGCAAGTGGGGGTGGGGGGGGGTCAAATCAACAAACGTGTAACACTTGGCTTCAACCCCCCCCCCCAAGCTATGCTGGTAAAACATACAGACACACAATAAAAATAAACACACCACTGCTTCTCGGACTACAGGCAGGATGCTTCCAGTGGGAGAGACCTGCCAAGTCTAATCTTGAAACAAACACATGAATGTCCCTTGTGGGACACCTCAAAAATTAATGATCATCGGAGTCAGTCCCTGTAACGATTTATCTAACCAGGCCGTGTACGTACACGGACCAGTAGGTTGGGCAAGCCTGATGACACATGGGTCGAGACAACATACAACATGGGTCCCGAAACGTGGAGAGTGGGCAGTGTATAGTGGTGTGGTTAGACCCCACCTGCACCCATAGTAAGAATGAGTGCTGTAGAGGAGGAGCAGGTGGGGGAACTATGGGTATGCAGTTATGGGCTTAGGCATCAGGTGTTGACTGGCGCAGTTGTATTTGGACCGCCCCGGGGGTGTAAGTAATATTGCGAATTGGGCAGAGCTTCCGCCCATACCTCTCACCCTTTAAAATCAAAGCCACTGGACAGGAACTAGACCATTGGGGGGAAAAATAGGGGCAGAAAGCACATATTCCACTTACAACCTTAGAAAGCTGATAGAATAATAGGTTATGCATTAGCATGACTCGTCTGAAGGATGTGGAGTCTTAAACCCAAATACTTGTCTGTATTTAATGACGTCAGTTCCCAGGTATTTGTCAGACAGGTGCAGATTGTAAAAGGAACACACCAATATTATGAATCATACTCTGGACAGGCTGCGGATTCTGTACAGTCAACAGGCATGCTTTCGCCTAACAGGCAGCCATTCCCAATATGGGTCCCACCGCAGCACAGTCCAGTTTACATGGCAAAGTATGGTATAACCATATGTGTTGTTGCATAACTGGGTCTATATCAGAACATCAAAGTATTAAAACTTCAAATGTTCTGATATCGAACACTATTCAGCGAATGCTAAGAATAGCGAAGCTGCAGAACAGCGAATTCTTTCCTCGGGAAAGAATTTGGTTGTCCGTTTCTGTGGCTTCGCTATTCTTAGCAGTGTGGTGGAAAGTTACGGGTTGGGTTCAGATAAGTGTGCGATTGTTTGTATGTTAGGGTTAGGGGCGGGTTAAGTAGGTTAGGGTTTGGGTGCAGGTTAGGCATGTGTGCGATAGTGACAGACTTTAGGGTTAGGGGTGGTTTAAGTGAGTTAGGGTCAGGGCGCGGGTTAAGTAAGTGTGCGATAGTGACAGACCTTAGGGTTAGGGTTTGGATTAAGGTAAGTGGGTAGATAGTAGTGCATGTTTAGTTTAGTGTAGTGTTAGATGTAGGAATTTAAGTGTATGTGTGTGGTTGCTATTTGTTTGATGTGCTTGTGTTGTGTGTATGTGTTTTGGAGCAGCGAGTTCTGAATGTTCGATATTTTCAAGTTTAGATGTTTTGGGGCCAATGAAATAGCGTTTGCTATTTTCATCTTTCCATAACTTGATATAAACATGCATAACCCGCTACACAACTCCTACGAACACATGGTGGCATCACCCCACTGTAGGCATGTAAGCCGATGTTATAGGCATCACAAGGTATTATTGTAGTCCTCACCCCCACTCAGGGGTGTCAGTGTCCAATACAAACACCAAATGCAGTGCATATGTGCAGCTGTTGTCGTAGACAACATGGCCAGCTGTGGACCTTCCCTTCAGCCATCCTGCACATCCCTGGATAATTCCCCTACTAACACCCCCCTTTTTGCCCCATGCACACCACGTACCTATCAGCCCCTGTTCCATTTCTATTAATGTCTACAGTTACACGTAGGTGACACCCTCTTCCCCCACTATATTGCCAGTATCTGGAACCCCAACCCACATGTAGTATCACGGCTGTCCCACAGGACACATATAACTAACACATGAAGCAACACGACAAGCACACCTGGAGCAGCACAGGCTTACAAACTTGCAAACCCCCCCCCCACCTCACACTCTATACCACTACATCAACTAGTGATACTGACACCTCTTGTCCTGCCTCGCATACATATCCCAACATCCGACAAACCTTCCCTATTGCTCGCCATCCAATTATATCTACAGGCTACTATACAGTTACAATCTCACCCCCACTACCTACCTACCTACTCCTTAGCTATTCCCCTCTACTGTACCACACAGGTATGGAATAACTACACCTACCCCGAATACCTGCATGTAACCTATCCAGACCTGTGAAACAGTAATCCAACCTCACCTTAAAATGACCTTTGTCAACAGTCATACCTGACATGTAAACCTCACCTAAGCATGGATAATACCGACATTTTAATGTAAACTAAGCATGATGAATTGGGGACATAACTATGTTATGTCTGTTACCCTCTATGAATGTGAACACCCCAGTATTAATTGGAATAAGTAGCTGGGGGTCAATGTGGAGCTCTACACCCAGGGCCACCACTGACAATGGACAAGCATACAGTCCGATTGTCCCGGTTGACAGATGTGAGCAAAATGCACGATGTTGCACGTGTGTATGCAGGAGCAAGTGGGTGTAAACCTGTTTGGCCGCCGGTATGCGAGTACCACACTGGTGAAGCACTGTAGAGGCTAACTCAGTGCAAGATGCCGCAACTAGAGGTCAGTAATGCTGTGCTTCGTGCAAACCAGCGTATACCCACCTACAAATGTTCTACAGTGCCTTAGTCACTCTGTAGCCAACAGCTGTTGTGGCCATTAACAAAATAATCTGCACTGCCAGGTTGCAAAGCCCCGACCCTGCGTACTGTAGTTGATGTGAGTTCCACTAAGCCATGGTGGATACACATTCAGATGCTGTGATCGCAAACACATCATCCAGCACAGGCATCCAGCAGTATAGGAAATGTATATAAGTGTGTAGATTAATACCAGAACATGTGCCCATTGCTCAACTACAGTATTATGAGCAGTCTATGTGCAGCACAGAACAGTGCCTGTCCAATCATACTGTGAGAACAGTAGTCCTGCATAATACCAAAGGGAATAATGATATACGGTGCACACTGTGGGGGCGTGTGAGTGTGCTTCATGCACAGTATGTCAAACCTGGGGCATTGGTTCCATAGAACCAGGAGAAAAGGCTGGCCAGGTGTGTGAGCAAACCGCTGGTACACAATAACCTGGCAGGATGCTACCAGTGGGAGAAACACTGTAGAGCAACTAGGTCTACTCTTGACACAACAACAGGTCCGTCCCTGACGGGATGAACCAACAGTTGTGGGTCACATCAATGCCACCACCGGTATCGGAGGAGGATCAAGGGA